>NW_015644632.1:689138-731123 GCF_001515625.1 Sinocyclocheilus rhinocerous | reverse complement strand
TTATTTGTTTTCTCAAATTATATTTATATTTTGGTTCAAACCTTACATTTTATTTCTATATTAAATATTAATTAATTATTATATATATTATTATACATATATATTATATAATTATTATACATATTAATTATATTATATTTAATATTTTATAATAATAATAATAATAATAATAATAGTAATAATAATAATAATAATAATAATTAATAATAAATAATGATTAATTACAAAATAACATAAAAACATTATTATAAAGACCATACCATATTTACACACACACACACACACACACTCTCTCTCTTGCATATGTGGTTTACGGGGACTCTCCATAGGCGTAATGGTTTTTATACTGTACAAACTGTATTTTCTATCACCCTACACCAACCCTACACCTAAACCTACACCTCACAGAAAACTACTGCCAATTTTTTAATTTCATAAAACGTATTCTTATGTTTTTTAAGCCTTTTGGTTTATGGGGACAAAAGAAGTGTCCTCATAAACCATGTTTACATTTTAGTACCCATGTCATTATACACATTTGTGTCCTCATAAACCATATATACCAGAACACAAAACACACACACACACACACACACACACACACACACAAACAAAAGCTAAATTAGCTACAGTAATTAAGATAAAACTAAAAAAATGTGTTAGTCAATTCTTAATTCTTAACATACAGAACTACCACATTTTGCTATAAGTTTGATTGCATCATATAATAATTGCTGTTAATAGTGTTCATCGTCTGTTTGATTACGTCTTTAATTGATTTTTCCGTACATTTCTGCCATATGTACATAAACTGACAGTCACCACTGATAAGCTACCACTAAACATTGTAGAAACGTAATTTTCTGTAAAGTTGCTTTGCAACGATTTTTATCGTAAAAAGCACTATACAAATAAACTTGAATTTAATTGAATTGAAATTAATTTACTTTACTTACTATAAATAAAGACATCTTCAAAGGATCTTAATGTTTACTACAGTCAGTAAAGCAAATAATATACAAATAAACTTGACTTGACTTGACTTAAAGCTATAGCCAGTATGTGTAGACATCAAGCGAAAATAGTATTTAAACAAAATTGTTTCTTTTCTTTTATCTATAGGGAGTGTTATTTGCTTTTAGACAAACTGAGCAAAACTTCTTTTGCAAACTGGTTTTCAATTTGACCAATATACTTTCACCTTTTTCAGCGTTCATTGTGCATGTGGTTATTAATGTTTCATTTATTAGATTTATTAAGCAGTAGATTTATCTCTGCCCTTATGAAAAAGAAGTATACTTTAAGTTTATTTTATTAAGTATACTTAAGTAAAGTTCAAGTATATTTTTAAGTATACTTTATGTAGTAAGTATACAAATATCAGTGTACTAGTAGTATACTTGTAAGTGTACTATTTCAATACTCCTTGGGACTAAATTGGCCCACTTTCTAGTATATAAAAGTATACTTTTAAGTATACTTTCAGTATAAGAGTAGTAAACTTTGAGTACACAACTAGTTTACCTCTATGTTTTTAGTTTGTACTGCAACTATACTAAAAGTGAACTTAAAGGTATACTGATAGTTTACTAATTAGATACTATATAGCATTTTTAGTACACTTTGAAGTGTAGTCTCAGTAAACTAATATTTAAGTAGTTTTATACTGCAAGTATACTCGTAAGTTCTTTAAGTGAACTTTACATCATACTTTAAGTATACTACTATGTTCCTATTTAAGAATGTGTACATATTTTGTTATATGAATATCTGAACATACAAAACATCAAAAGAAAGAACAGGGTATCTGCTTGTAAACAACGATATTTTATTCTAGCTTCCTGCATTCTTTTTTATAAACATTTGAATGTGGGTAAGTTTCATAAAAAAAAAATAAAGAAATAAATAAACAACAATTTAAACAAAACGCTGAAAAAAGATTTTGAATTGGATTCAGAATGATGATCAAAACGTAGATGGAGTCCAAAAGCAATCATTATTACCTCTTCATGGGTCAACATTTTATTCCACAACGTTACACAATTTTGATGCTGTTTTATGTCTGATGATCATGTTAGAATACATGTGGAAGCATCTGTTGTTTCGGTTTCTTCTTCACTTGTGTTTTTTGGAAATTCTGTACAGAAGATGTGTACTAGCGCCCCCTACAGTATAACAATGAAAACACGGATTCTAGGAGCACAAGTATAGCTCAAATATATTTAGACTTTTTCAAGTATAAGTCAAGTATACTTAAATGTCATTTTAAGTATATTTCCGAGAAGTACATAAAGCCCATTTCTGAGAAGTACATAAAAAGTAGATTGAAAGTATACTTTCCTATTTTTTTTGTTTAAAAGAAGTATACTAATAGCACACTTGAATACACTTCTTTTTCGTAAGGGTGAGAAAGAAAACAACAATTAAAATGTAAATATGTACATAAAAAAAAAACCTAAACAAAACACATGTTTCCTATTTAAGAATGTGTACATATTTTGTTACATGAATATCTGAACATACAAAACATCAAAAGAACAGGGTATCTGCTTGTAAACAACGATATTTTATTCTAGCTTCCTGCATTCTTTTTTATAAACATTTGAATGTGGGTAAGTTTCATAAAAAAAAATAAACAAATAAATAAACAACAATTTAAACAAAACGCTGAAAAAAGATTTTGAATTGGATTCAGAATGATGATCAAAACGTAGATGGAGTCCAAAAGCAATCATTATTACCTCTTCATGGGTCAACATTTTATTCCACAACGTTACACAATTTTGATGCTGTTTTATGTCTGATGATCATGTTAGATTACTTGTGAAAGCATCTGTTGTTTTTCGGTTTCTTCTTCGCTTTTTCCGTGTTTTGGAAAGTCTGTACAGAAGATGTGTAATAGTGCCCCCTACCATATAACAATGAAAAGATTCTCGTCACACAAGTAGACTATAGCTCAAATAAATTTAGACTTTATAAGTAGAAGTATAAGTCAAGTATACTTAAATGTCATTTTAAGTATATTTCTGAGAAGTACATAAAGCACATTTCTGAGAAGTACATAAAAAGTAGACTGAAAGTATACTTTCCTATTTTTTAGTTTAAAATAATTATACTAATAGCACACTTGAATAAACTTATTTTTCGTAAGGGTGCCCTCCCCTAACTCTGCTGATCAGCGCTGTTGTTCTCTGGAGCACTGTGTTCTCCCCTTGGGTTATCCTTGGCATTCAGCAGTGCAAATGAGAACACTGAGATCATTTAACATTAATTTGGAACAAATGTTTAATTGTTCAAAATGAAAGTGTCTGTTGTGAAACTGAAATATATGTTGATTATGCTATTTGTGCAATAATTTACCTTTAGTGCTGTCAAAGCAGTTGTGAAATGTTAAATGAATGATAGCCTAATGCAACAAGAAAGGGGGTATGACAGAATGCTGAGTACATGATAAACAGGCAAGTGTCAGGCTTAAAAAATACATAGGTGCTAATTTAACTCCAAAAGGATAAGACTTAAATAGCTTTCAGTTCATCTTATGCACAGTAACCATCAAAGACCAAGTTAGTATGGAGGAACATCTCTAACAGATGTTTGATTATGTTTGCTGAGTTCACGCTAAACTTCACATGATTAATTCTATTAATGAATTCAGTAGTGTAGAGCTGTAGTGTTGTTGGCAGAAGTTTTAGTTGGGTCGTCCAAAAATAAATTAACCAGAGAGCCACAGTGCTCAGATTTCCTGCACTTCATCTGCCATTGTAGCCCTTGTACAAGGCGAAATTAACCTCTAGTTGCTCCAAATTAGTTCAAGATGTAACATAACCCTAAAGATCACACCTGAAGTCTCTGTTGTTCTGTGTTTGGCATTAAGATCAGACTTTAAAATCCCTTTCAATGTATTCAGTGCATTTATTGCTGCTCTCCTATTAATGTTTCAAAACAAGAAAATAATCACTTTTGACAGAGTTACACATCTGTTCACAAGATAAGCAGTAAAGAAATAAAGGTAATTGCAAAAAGTTATCCTGTTGTTAGATTATGGTAAAAAACTGTTTTGGTTGCGAACTTAAAAGTAAAAAAAAATACAGATTCTGGTGAATGTATAATTTACATAATATTCATTTTTACACTTTTGAAAACATCAAATCTTGAATAACAAATATAGAGCATAGTGTTACTCGCACAAAACACAACACTAAAATAATGCAATTAACATCAATAAATAAAATCCAACACAAAAACACTCCAATATACATAACTGTTAACAAAATAAGATTTAAGTACATTTAATAAGATTTTTTTTTTTACGGAAATTAAATGTTAAATTGAAATTTAATTTTTATTTATTAAGACAATTATTATAAATTATTACTTTACATATAAATTAAAAGTAAATAACTGAAAACTACAAGTTCATTTTACAATAAAATTAAATTTTCTTAAAATAAAATAGCATTAATGATAAGGTAACTAGGAGTCAATGTTTTTTTCAAGAATTGTACATGTTTTTTGGGGGGTCTTTTTTAGTGCATTGCCACTTGTTTCAGCTATGCTGGATTTTTGTTGTCATAATGAAACAATGAAATAAGTCAAGAGAAAGAGGAGAGTCATATAGAATTATGGTTAAGGGTTGCTTGTAACTGGTTTAAATGACTTTTAAAAATCTAGACATCATGAAGCAAGGGTTTGATTGGGTACACTAATAGATTCTTTAAAATATCAGCAACGTGAAATTGTGTAGTTTTTGCCAGATGAGACTTCGTAGAATAACAATAAGCTAATGAACTGTAAATTAATTGTCCACTATGTTAAAAGACTTTCATTAATTGCATTTTCCTTTTCCAGTTTAAGAAAGAAAGAAAGATTTGTGGGTTGATTTCCCGAAATCGTTAAACATTGTGGCTTTGTAGCATTTTTCAAATGCACTCTGTTTGTTTGAGCAAACTGACCAGACAAATGTTTAGGAAAACATTCAGAAAACAGTCATTATTTTTGCAGTCTTATTTGGTGATGCCAGCAATTACACACCTATAAATAAATAGCAAAATGTAAATGCAAATGTCAAAACGTTCACAATCTTTTTGATTTCCTCATTAATCTCATTCTTCTACATGCATCATTGTAGATAGTTACACTACTCTTATGGAGAGAGAGAGACATCAAAGAACAAGCATCTGTCATGTTATTTCCATTATAAGGCCTAAAAAATAACTTGGGCATACGGGTGAATGTGTACAAAGACAAACAAAAATAGTTTCAGTCATGGGATGAATAAAAAAAAAGAATGGAGCAGATGTGTATTTTTACAATGTGTATTTATTAAGACAATCGATAAATACATATAAAATGAAGCCTCCAAATGAAGATAATTCAAAGACATTACATTATTAGGAGAGACACTGAATAAACATTTTAAAAGGTGACTTTAATAAAAGTCAATATATTATTTGTTTTATTTCCATACCTTTGAAAACTATCACTGTCCTACTCTCCACAGCAATCCATTCAACTGAACTTGTCAGAGTGCTGTTGTGTTCTGCCTGCAATATATTTTAACCGTTGGTCTATATGTACATGCAATCCATTGCATTGTCGTGTTTTTCAGTGTCTCATGCCATGAGCACCACATTTTAACGACACTGTGTCAAGTTAAAAACATGTTAACTTTGAAAAACGTGTCCAGCTGTTTTTAAATTCTAAAGCTCCCCCATCACGTGTAGTTATGTTTTGAACAATATAACTGGGTCTTGGTGAGGAAGTTTTCCAATTATGGAGTTTGCAAAAAACTGTAGTACAAAATAGATGTAGTACTTCAAATAGAATGACTACAAATCTGTGTATGGGGCAGGGAGCATACTTTTTTATTGTGTTATATTTTTAAAATCAGTCACACTAAATTAATGCATTGAATTTACATAGTATATTGGAAGTTACTGTAACTGCACTCTCAGAGCCATATTGTCATGAATCCGGTCCCTGCCATTCCTCCCACTCACCATCAGAGGTCACCTGGTCCATCACCTATTCACCCCGGACTCCATCTCCCATAATCATCTCCCTACATGCTCACCTGTTGCTAATCAGACAGACTATTTAAGCTGGAAAACATGACTCTGGATGTTGTGTCAAATGTGAGCCACTTAAAACAGTCGAGCATGTTTTAATAAAATGCAAAGTATATGAGACTGAAACACAACAACTAATAGAGGTTCTTAGAAATGTAGAAGCACATTTTTCATGAAAAAATCTGTTAAATAAAGATATGTAGGATATCAGACCGAATCAGACAATCTAAGATGTGATCAAAACACAGTTGAAACACGAGAGCGACCTCGGGAAACCCCTTTCGGCAACCAGACAAGGAAGGGAACCCCGCACACAACACAAGTACCCCCAGATCCTAGCTGAACTGGTGCATTTCTTATACGGCTCGTTCAATGAATCGCTGGCCGTCTCAGTGATCAGCCGTAAAACAGTGATTCTGTCCAAATTCCCTTTAAAATCTTAAATGATTCCCTTTGAGCTAAATTGACCTGTTTCCCTTACAGATACAAGAGTGTTCAATATACTGGTAAAATATCTAAATGATACAGGATTAATAAACAGGATTTTTTTTTTTTTTTAATGTTCCCTATAATATCAATGCTCCACACTCCATCCCAGTAAGTGGCAGTATATGCACCAAAAGTGGGTTTGCCAACCGCCATAAAACATTGAAGAAGACTACATAAGCGGCACTCATTCACACACAACTTGTGAAGTATTGTTTAGCATTGCGGACATTACAGAGCGTTTCCCTTGTTTACCTGACCTTGTTCTTGCCTTTCCTGTCTTTTTGATCTTGGACTGTATTCTTGCATTTTTCTGATCGCTTGCAGCCTGCCCTGACCATTACCAGTTTACGAATTACTTCGCTTTTACGACGTGAAGCGTTCTGAACCAGTGAGGCTTTCAACACAGTTGTATCAGAAAAAGGTTCATTACTCAAAGCTTTTCAACACGGTTTATGTTGTGGCCATCTAGTCGTCATAAAAATGAATAACCCCTTCCAAAGTGCTGTGTTCCATTACAGCCACTGGTTTCACATCTGGTTCTACAACTGATTACAGTGCTTTGATGTGAAATGTGTTGTTTTTTTAATACAAGCTTCGAAACTTCCGTGTTGAGCGTAACATCACTGCGGATTACTCTCTTTGTCTGGCTCTTGGATTTTGTCGTTTGCTGGTGTTTGACCCTGACTGTTTTGACTACGCTCTATTTTTTACTTTTTAGATATTGCATATCTTTCTTATTTCCCAGACTTTGCTCTGATTGACTTCTTTTGCTATGGACTAAATGAACCTTTGAAATCTGTGTCTATATGCAATGGTCCTCGAGGGTTGCTAAGTGAATTTATGGACTATACTCTGTTGTTGATCGGTTCCCCCTTCACTGTGGGAGAAGTGGAGGACATTAAAACCCCAAAGAATTTTTTTGGTGGGGGCAACACTAACAAGCTCCAGTGGCTGCGGAGCTTGGCTCATCTCGGGTCCCTCTGTCTTCCTGTTTAATGAACTCAAGCCTGACACTTTCAGCACTCCCATGTCCAGTAGACTCTACACCAGAGTCTCTTCACAAGATGGCTGCCAGCCCAGAGCTTCTTCACAAGTTGGCCGCCAGCCCAGAGCCTCTTCACAAGATGGTCAACAGCCCAGAGCCTCTTCACAAGATGGCCCCCAGCCCAGAGCCTCTTCACAAGATGGCTGCCAGCCCAGAGTCTCTTCACAAGATGGCCACCAGTCCAGAGTCTCCAGTCATCATGGTCGCCACGCTAAAGTCTCCAGCCGTCACAGACACTACGCCACATTCTTCAGCTGTCATGGACGCCACACCAGTGTTTCCAGCCGTCATCAACAATGCACATGAAGCTAGCAAAGCAGTGCCTAGGCAACAGAGACTGATCTCCAGTTTGGCGGACCCACCGCTGGTTTTGGCCGGAGCAGCTGGCATCCCGAGGGCCTCAGCACTGACTATCACAGAGACTGCTCCCCTGTCCTCAGTGCTCCCTTTAATGGCGGTAAACATCCTCTGTGTTTGGGCTACACACTGCTCTCTACTACTCCTCCAGAGTCTGCTCCAGTCCATAAGTCTGCTTTTGAGCCTGCTCCAGTCCATGAATCCCCTTCTGAGCCAGCTCTAGTGCATGGATCCGCTCCAGAGCCTTCTCCAGCTCCACCTGAGGTGGCGGCTTCCACTGCAGAACTTCCCGAGGCAGCGGCGTCCACTTCAACTCCTCTCATGGTGGTGATGCCCACTTATGAACTCCCTGTCTACCCTGCCATGGTCAATGAGACTGTCTCTGAACTCTCTGCCTGTCCTGTCATGGCCAAGGAGGTCATCTCAGAGCTCTCAGCCTATCGTGTCATGGCCATCTCAGAGCTCTTCACCTACCCTGTCATGGCCAAGGAGGTCGTCTCTGAGCTCTTCGCCTGTCCGGTCATGGCCAGGGAAGCCGTCTCTGAGCTCTTCGCCTGTCCTGTCACTGCCAGGGAGGCCGTCTCCGAGCTCTTCGCCTGTCCTATTACTGCCAAAGATGCCGTCTCTGAATTGTCTGCCTGTCCTTTTATGGCTGCAAAGGCCATCATTAACCTCTCTGTGCTCTCTGTTGCAGTCCTGCCTGATCTGCCATGGTGGTCACCTGCCTTGTCAGCTCCACGTTGATGGATGTCTGCCCAGCCTGAGCCATCTTAGTGCTCTTCAGCTCCGCCCTGGTGGTCTTCAGCTCTGCCTGCTCCTCCCTGGTGCTCTTCAGCTCCACCCTGGTGGTCTTCAGCTCCGCCTTGGTGGTTTTCAGCACCGCCTGCTCCGCCCTGGTGGTCTTCGGCTTTGTCGGCTCCGTCTTGGCTCCCTGCTCTGCCAGCTCCGCCCTGGCTCCCTGCTCTGCCAGCTCCGCTCTGGCTTCTTGTTCTGCCGGCTCTGCCCTGGCTTCCTGTTCTGCCGGCTCTGCCCTGGCTTCCTGCTCTGCTGGCTCCTTTCTGGTTTCCTGCTCCACCAGCTCCACCCTCGTGCTCTTGAGCTCCGCCTTGGTGCTCTTCGGCTCCACCTGCTCCGCCCTGGCGGTCTTCGGCTCCACCTGCTCTGCCTGCTCTGCCCTGGCTTTCTGCTCCGCCAGTCCTGCCTCAATCTCCAGTTCCTCCACTACATGGACCTGGCCCTCCGTTCCTCCCCCTGTTCTGCCTCCACTCTACCACCCTCCTGGACTGTCTTGTTAGTAAAGCATCTGGAATCCGCTTCTTTGAGTCTGGAATCCGCTTCTTCTGCTCAGCAGGCGAACTGGGCAACTGGTAGCTGCATAATTTGAGCTAGAAAGGAGTATTTCTGACCTATTTCGAACAATTGCAATTGTCCGATTGGGAGACTGGAAGATGACTGCACTCATGCGTGTTCTTTGGATGGGAATTGTTTTGTTTTCCCTTGCTACGAGTTATACAACTTTGGCGGCACATGGTCATGAACTGGACGCCATCTCCTATACCAGTGAGGCGCTTATGGCATTGCGCTGGTACGCGCTCTGGAATACCCGCTGAATTGCCTCATTTACCCGAAGAGCTGCGCAGATGACCACAACAGTGGATATTTGCTTTGCCGGGAGCTAGAGGCACAGTTTGGCGCAGAGGTAAACGGGGAGGTGTACGACAGCGTTTGAGGAGGAGAGGAAATCGTCCAGCTCTGCAGTCAATAATCCTGTTCAATGCCCGTTCACTACAGAATAAAATGGACAAACTTCGGATTAATAAAATTTTCTGTTACGAATATCGGGATTCATGCATTATGGCTGTGACAGAGACGTGGCTTCAGCCTGACGTCCCCGATGCCTACGTTGAGGTGGATGGTTTTACAATGGTGCGAGCGGACAGAGATCTGGTCAGGTCAGAAAAATCCTGCGGAGGTGGGGTTTGCATTTATATTAATGATCAGTGGTGTGGCTGCATTACTGTGAGGGAGACTATTAGTGACAGAGATGTGGAGCTGCTGTGCATTAGCTTGCAACCTTTCTATTTGCCACATGAGTTTGGCAATGTTGTCATCTGCCTTGTTTATGTGACACCTGATGGAAATGCAGTAAGAGCTGCGACGCAGGTGTCTGAGTGTGTGCAACAGCAGCTCCAACACACTCCAAATGCTTTTCTGTTTGTTTTGGGTGATATGAATCACTGTTATCTTGAAAGACTTCTTCATGGTTTTCAACAATATGTCAACTGCAATACAAGGAACACCAATATTTTGGACAAGTGTTATGGGAACATACCAAATGCATACACTGTGAAAGTTAAACCACCATTAGCAAACTTGGACCATAATACTGTGCAGCTTATTCCAATTTACCATACCTTGCTGAAGTCAATAAAGCCTGTGAACAAGGCAGTGAGACTTTGGTCTTCGGAAAAAGTGGAGATATTGAAGCGCTGTTTTCTCTGTACTGACTGGGAGGTGCTGTATGATCCACATATTGACAGGCATACTTTTAACTTGAACTTTTAAAACTGGCTCAGAAAAAGCTTAATCATAAAATAAGAGAGACTCGTAAAAATTACAGAGATTTAATTGATAGTGATCTGAGTAAAAATCCAAAAAGTTGTGGTCTAAGGTAAGGTGTATAACTAATATAATACCTAAAATGATAAGTATGCAGGTTGCAAATGAGGAGACTCTGGCAAATAGGCTTAATGATTTTTACTGCATGTTCGATGTTGATTCTTATGACTGTAGTGATGTATTGGGGGCTATTAGGATTGACGATTCTGTATCTAAACCTCAAATAAGTTTGACTGATGTTGCTAAGGCTTTTAAAGGTCTTGACATTAAAAAGGCAACTGGGCCAGATGATCTTTCTGCTTTTATCTTGAAAAGCTTTGCAGAGGAATTAGCCCCTGCATGGGTGGACATTTTTCAGAGGTCTAATGATTCACATATTATTCCAGATATTTGGAAAAAATCAATTATTATACCAGTCCCAAAGAAACCTGGTCCTCAAGAATATAACGATTATCGCCCAGTTGCCTTAACCTGCATTGTGATGAAGTGTTTGGAGAGGATTATGGTGGGGAAGCTTAAAGAAGAGGTTAAGGACCATCTTGATCCTAATCAGTTTGCCTATCAAATCAATAGGAGCACTGATGACGCTATCCTTACAGTGGTGCATCATGTTTCAAAACATCTGGAAGATCCCAAGGTTTCTGACAGGTTGTTCTTTCTTGATTTGAGCGCGGCTGTTAATACCGTGCAGCCACACCTCATGCCTTCCAAACTAAATAGTATGGCTGTTAATCCACATAGCATCAAATGGTTCAAATTTGGTGTAGGTCTATTAGTATTGGTGTCTCCCAGGGGTGTGTATGTTCACCACTCTTATTTACACTGTACACCAATGAATATAGGAGTCACCATCCTGGGAATATTGTTGTAAAATTCTCGGATGATACTGCCATTCTTGGTCACCTGTATAAGGATGAGGACATTCAACACTATACTGCAGAGATTGCTAACTTTGTAACATGGAGTAAAGAACACAGTCTTGTAATTAATGTTAGAAAAACTGTTAAAAATGTTAGGAAATTATTTTTGATTCCAAATTAGTAGGCAACCACAGGTGGCTTCATACAAATATTTAGGTTTGCTTATCGATCATAAACTTTCATGGGAGATGCATGTGGATAATCTGTGTCGAAAGGTGCAACAAAAATTTACGTTTTACGGCGGCTCAGACTTTTTGGAGTTGCTCAGAGGGTCATGTTGTTGTTTTATCATGCCTGTATTGAATCCATCTTTCTGTATGGTATAGCGGCCTGGTTCTGTAATTTGACAGTTACTCTTAGATCTCAGCTGAACCGTTTGGTGCATACGGCAATGAAAGTGGTTGGTCTGGGGGTTTACCCCAATCTTCAGTCTATTTTTAACAAAAGTATTCTTAAACAGGCAAGGAAAATGACTCTGGACCCTTCTCATGTGCTTTATCCAGAATTTGATCTACTTCCATCTGGTCGACGTTTTCGTACCCCAAGGTCTAGATACAACCGTTATAAAAACTATTTCATTCCTTTGGCCACAAGGCTGTTAAACTTTGGCTCAAAGGACATGACTGTGTGATTGTTTGTTATGTTATTGTGGGAATCTTGTTATGCAGCTTTACCTTTATTGTCCAAAACAAATTTCCCATAAAGGGACAAATAAAGTAAAGTGGAAGTGGTTCTGTCATGAATCCGGTCCCTGCCATTCCTCCCACTCACCACCAGGGGTCTCCATCACCTATTCACCCTGGACTCCATTTCCCATAATCCTCTCCCTAGGAAGTAATTACATGCTCACCTGTTGCCCATCAGACAGATTATTTAAGCTGCACACCTTGCAAAGTATTGTTTAGCATTAGAGATGCAAAGTCTGATTCATTTCCGCAAACCGGTTCTTTTCGGACAGATCGGCTCATTGAACCGGTTCAAAAATCAGATTCATCGGTTCCTGATGTCATCAAGCAATAACGTCTCTACGCATTTATTTTCTAACAACTCAGTGCCGTGTTGTATCATTGAAAAATTCAAATAAGTCATTTGTGTCAACGCATATTGAAACATTAAAAAATAAAGTTATTTGTGTGAAAGCATATTGCTGATTATTGCCATATAATTCACTTCAATGAATGGTGTTTGTGGTCAAAGTTTCATTCGCGAATCCTCAGATATGAATGACTGAGCAATATTGACTAGCCTACAACTTGGATAAGATTCCTAAAAGTTTTGCACCTACAGCACACATTACAGACATTGATGCACAAACGCAGATATGTTCTACATGTCTACACTACATTATAAAGAATGAATAAACCAGTTTTATAAACTCCTTGATTTCGCTTAAGCAACTTTAAATATAATATGCATGCACAATAAACTATTGTAAAATGTATTTACATCACTCGACAGAAAGGTTTTTGCAGGTTTTAATAAAATGTAAATTAATAACAGTCATAATAAACAAGCATATTTCCAGTACGCGCCTCAGGCTTGCACAGTATCGTCAACTCACTCATCAGAATCTTCGGTAATCCTCGGCAAACTTCGCCACGGCTCATGTTCTTGTTGAGTCCTCGGTAATCCTCGGCAAACTTCGACAGTTGGTTGAACCGGCTCATTCGGTTCTTTTTGAGTTGGACGTGCTACTTCGGCTGTGCGTCCTGCGTCATCAACCCGGAATTAAAGTTTGATTCAGTTCGATTTGTGAACCGGCTCAACCGGTTACTTCCTGAGAACCGGCTCAAAAGAACGATTCGTTCAAGAACGTAACATCACTATTTAGCATTACGGACATTACCGAGAATTTCCCTTGTTTACCTTGCCTTGTTCTTTGCCTAGTCTTGCCTTGTTCTTACCTTGCCTGTCTTTTTGATCTTGTATTCTTGCATTTTTGTGATTGTTTGCTGCCTGCCCTGACCATTGCCTGTTTACGGATTACTCTTTGTCTTGCTCTTGGATTTTGTCGTTTGCTGGTGTTTGACCCTGACTGTTTTGACTACGCTCTATTTTTTAAAAAGCCTGCACGTGGATCCGTTGCTATGCTCATCCGTTACACATATCTATCTGATTATATTGGCAAGTTTAATCACATGATAGTCTATCAATATCAACTGTAGTTTTACAGTTTAAAAATCTCTGTGTAACTTCCTTAAACATTTGAAAACCTCTGATGTCCATGTGCTGAATTAAGCATATAGGCATTTTGGGAGGATAGCACAAGCTTTAAAAAGCATTCTCACATAATTTGGGTTTTTACAGCAAACCCACAGAGAAACACATCATACCTTCCTATCAGATGAGGTAAGAGTTTTTGGAAAATGTGCTGCTTAAACATGGATGAGTTCACTGGAGCTACATAAAAGTTAAAAGAACGAATGCTGTTTTTGAATGTTGCAGTTTTCAATTAAGCATACATGATTACAATATATAATAATAATAATAATAATAATAATAATATATTTTAAAAATAATATATATTTTTTTATTAACGTGACCAACTGGTAAATTGAAAACACCTGTCTGAATCAACTCAGGATGAGAAGAGAAAATGGAATGGAAAAAGGCTAATTCTGTTTCTAGACCAAAGGGCTAAAACATTATAAACAGAAGAAAAGTCACATTTGAGCTGATGGTGGCACTAGAGGGTTTAGGTCTGAGACCTCCAGTTGGTTCAGGGGACTGCTTGGGTGTTTGACCCCTAAAAAAATGTAAATAGCTTTTTAAATAGCTTTTTAAATACCTTTGCCCCACGTATACACAGCAGTGCGTTTTCAAAGCCTCAGCTGTCTCAGTTTTCTCGTAATATTTTTTACATATTTTTTTCTACGTTTCTTTCTTCATTAAATCTTATTCTTCAAGACAATTTATGTGTGCTGAATCAAACCAGACTAGTTGAAACACTAATTGAATTCATGGTATGATTGTCAATGTCTAAAATCTGCAATGATAGATTATAATGACTACCATATTTTTTTTCCTCTTCCTTGTGCAGAATACAGTCTAAATGAAAACCAAATGCTTGATCACAATAGTTTAACAGAGGCACATGAGTATCTTTTAAATACAGCTGAAAGTAATCATGGGCTTATTCGTCAGTTCAAGTTTCATTGCAATCTTTAAGGAACCCCAGGTGCTTGGACGATCACTGCTTAAGGTCAACATGCAATTCTAATTCAAGGGGAAATCTATTATCTCTGTTACCTCAGTGAAATCTATTGCCTCAGTGAAATCTTAATAAGTTGACATTGCTTATTTGCATGGTTTATTTTTTTCATTGTCTGGTGGAAGTAATAGATGCATCTGGTCATAAGCAAAATAATTCCCAGTGGTCTGATTGGCCAAATGAATTCATGAATGGAGAGTAATGAGAGGGTATTTCTACAAAAATGACCAGTCATGTAACACTGTGTCCTCAATGCAAGTTCCCTGGTTCAAGTCCTGTGTTGCCGTGGGTCTTCCTGTGTAATCTGGTTTCTCCACCAATCCAAAAACATGCAGGTCGGGTGAATTACAGAAACTAAATCTGTAGGTGCAAGCCAATATCTGTAGGTCTGTGTGTCTTAATAATATTGTTCTTTTTTTTTTTTTGGTTCACAATAGATTTGTTACTGTTATTTACAACAGGTGTTCTCAACTCTGGTCCTCGAAGTCCACTTTCCTGCAGAATTTAGCTACTTGCCTGTAACTTTGTGATCCTGAAGCATACTTGTTTTCTTTCCTCGTGTCTTAGCTCCACCCCACTTAGGATATGAGGGAAGGATGCAAGGAAAGAAAATGAGGACGGAGGAATCAAAGGAAAGCTTATTTGTACATTGGAATATTCTTGATCACTCAAGCATCACTTCAAATTATCATCAGCTTCACTCAAGGGATCTGGCCTTATGTTGTTAAAGTTTGGTTATTTAAGACATTCACAATAAATGTTAATAAAGCAAAATGCCCAGTTGAAAAATATGATAATGTATGATTTACAGTATTTATACCGCAAATGTAAAACATAAATTACAATTATTATTACAGATGTGAAGGATGAGGACTATATATTTGCGTGTCAGGTTTCTTGACAAGAAAGACACCTGTGTATCCTCGTTCTTAGCTCCTCTGGAAGCTTCCTTACACCTCGTTCCTCGCCTCCTCACGGTGCAATTAGAGAACTGCGATGTCCTTCAAGATGGCTAACTTTGATCGGTTTCTGGGTCACGGACTGGAGGTCAGAGAAGTGAGGAAACAAGGAAACATCAATTTGAGAATTGAGAAGCACCTCTAGACTAGCTTGTTCAGGTGTGTTTGATTAGGGTTTGAACTCTACAAGAAAGTGGACCTTGAGGGTCAGAGTTGAGAATCCCTGATTTACACCAATTATTGCTTTGGTGAACGAATCAGAATTTACCCCAGCTCTACTAGTACCAATAACCATTAATGTTCAGGATGATTTGTGATTTTGGGGACTGTTATTAGGAAGGTTACCAAGAGGAGAACTGCCCCCCCGACTGAGCCTGGTTTCTCCCAAGGTTTTTTCTCCATTCTGTCACCGATGGAGTTTTGGTTCCTTGCCGCTGTCGCCTCTGGCTTGCTTAGTTGGGGACACTTCATTTCCAGCGATATCGTTGACTTGATTGCACAGATACTATTTAAACTGAACTGAGCTGGATTATGACATCACTGAATTCAATGATGAACTGCCTTTAACTGAAAAATGAGTGTTTACTATTGTCACTTTGCATTATTGACACACTATTTTCCTAATTAATGCTGTACAGTTGCTTTGACACAATCTGTATTGTTAAAAGCGCTATATAAATAAAGGTGACTTGACTTGACTTGACTTTCTGCCTTAGTTTGATTATTAGCATAAATAGTCCTGTCTTGCTCTTGGTCCTTTTCAATTTTTTTTTTTTTTTTTGTCACTTCATCGTTTTCTGTAAATTCATGTGTTTTCTTTTTGAGTCTTTGTTTCCAGTTTCATTCTGTCATTTATGGTCAGTTGTACTTGTTTTTGAATTGTTTCATGAAATTTCATAATTGTAGCACTGATTTATTCAACAAAGATGCACTGTGTTTAGCTTTTGCTTGTTTGAGACTCACCTACTTTACAGAATGCCTGAAAATAATCTGAACCCGGTGGTTAAATTAATGTGCTTTTGGCAGAGCTGTGTGGGTGTGGCTGAATACAGTTGAAATTTGAACACCTTGGTGAAAAGGGTTGGGCCGTATGACTGGGATGTTAGAACAGGCATTTCCCAGCCCTGTTAATGAAGGCACCCCAAAACTACACATTTTCAAATTTTCAAACTCTTCCTAATCAAACACACCTGAATCAGGTACTGGATCAGAGTCATTGCTAAAAGGGTGAATTCTCTGTCTGATGGAGATTGTCCATGTCAGGGGCGTCCAATCCTGCACATGGAGGTCCACTTTCCTGCATATTTAGCTCCAACCTATGCCTGAACCAAGTTAATCAAGGTCTTTACTAGAATCTCCCAGGCAAGTATGTTGGGAAAAGTTAGAGGGCATTGGCCCTCCAGGACCAGGATTGGACACTCCCGCTCAACCAGAAGTGTCTATTTTTTTCTTCAAGTAAAAGTAGGAGATGGAGGAGGAAGCCGGATTCAGAACGTGAACCTGTCTTGTAGGTTCCCACGCCAGAGGCCATTCCATGGCCTGTTCCAGAAGCTGCCCCAGTTCTGTTTTACTTAAAGCTGATCTCACTTGCAGTTCCCCCTGAGTCTACTGCAGCTGTTCCAGCTTTTTCTTGTGAGACTGCATGGATGTCTGTCTGTCTTGTCTGGCTGTGCTCCTGTCTGTCTTGCCTGACCCAGTTCCTGTATTTGTCTCTCCAGGACATAGTCCCCTAAGGCCGCATGTACACTGCATGGTTCAAGTGACCCAATTCCGATTTGTTTTCCTCCCATGTGGCACAGATCGAATATGGCCCATGAACGTGTAAGCAGAAAAAAAAGGCACATGGATTCCGATATTCTCAAATTGGTTTCAAGCCTCATTCATATGTGGAAATAAATCTGATATGAATTGGATACGTGCATTTGTGCCTGCCGTGTAAGCTGACAGATCGGATATTCGTCTGTTAATGCGAGTTGGATGTCAAATGTTTTTGAAACATCTCGGAGTACAGATATATCGATTACAGATGAAATATCTCTAGTTTTGTCAGGACCACTATCGTCAAAGATAACTTACAATTAGCATACATTTTAGGTTGGGGGTATGGTTCTGTTCTGGGCAACACTCCCTGCCCATCCATGCAGCCAAGCATGGATAGGAGCAGGGAGAGCATAAATAACCCCCCTAGGGTAAACTGAACAGAGCCAACATTAATGATTAATGTAGCAGATATCATCAGTGTTCTAAGTGATTATTTTATATATCAACATAATTCAGTGATCTGACTCAAGAAGAAATATCCAATGCCAAGTCCTGACTGGACGAGAGGAGGAGTTGGGGATGGAGGTGGGTGATTAGTTCCTGAGCAAGCGATAACTGCTGAATAATGACTGAAAGAACCTTATAAAAGGAATTATGATTGGCGTCGTATTCCTATAGGTAGACGTGGATCAGCTAAGTGTCAGCTGATGCGAGCTTGACTAACGTGACCTGCCAGAACTAACGCTGCGCTTCATTTGACTAGCAGAGTATTAATTTGGTTTGCTTGTGTTAAATAAGAGGCGATCTGGCGCTGAAATGTGTTGCTTTTGAGATCGTGCTGAGTGCTTGTTGCTGCCGTTATCAGTGACGGCGGTTTATGCACAGACGAGTGCTTCAATCTGTTGCTAACTCTTGTGGAGACTCTCTCGTTCGGGTGAAATCACAAAATAAAATGCAGACAAACATGTCTCTGCTCTTGATATACAATCACTGATGAACACATTTGGTTTTAATGAGGGAAAAAAATGATACAAGGACAAATTAGAACCCAGATCCGCTAACTTAGCACAGGTTCTACTGCTAGACCATTAGTACCCACAGATGTGTACAGCAGATCTGTGTATATAATCACTGTTGTGAAGAATTGGTACAAGTGAATGATTTTGATGTGAGGATGAAACTAGCCTATTGCATTAAAAATGTTTCTATGAGTTCTGTCAATAAATTAAAGTCTTTGCATTCATATTCCGGACTCATCTGCTTAACTATACAAAGTATGCTTTATTAATAGTGGGTGCAGAGTTTGGTCTTTTAATATCACTGTCTAATGCATTGAGGCACGTCAAGTTAAGCCCCTGTAGTGTAAATGCAGATATCGGCAGATAAAAAATCCGATTTGGGCATCCAGATCTGCAGTGTAAATGCAGCCTTAGTGTCTCGACGGCCCATGTTCTTGAGTCTGATCTTGTGTCTGAATCTGCTCCCCCAGTCTCCACTCCTCTGTCAACTGTATGTGTCTTCAGAACGTGACCTATCTGTGACGGCTTATTTTCTATCCTTGATTGGTTAGTATTTATCGGTCAACATTCTACAATATCTTCAGCTAAAGACAAAAATAGCTTTAACACATTAAACCTGGTAAATTACTTTTTCAGATTAATTTACCACATCTGATATCTTTTTACCATTAAGATATCATTCATATATCAGCACCAAAATAAAATCACTGATTTTAATAATCGGAAATGACCTTTAAATGCTAAATCGAAGCACCAATTTGCCCAATTTGACATTTTTGTTTTTTTACTTCAGTGTCACAGGCATTACTGCAGAGCGGAGCAATTGCATCACCACATTTATTATTGGCCCAGAGCATACTTCTTTCATCAGCATGTCCTGACCTTGTACTTGCTTATACTGGTAATATTCTGAGTTTTTTCACACAAGCTTCACGACGGTACTAGTAGTTGTACAGCAAATTGCCAGAATTGATTTACTGTTGTTTCGCAACAGGTTCTTATTGCTGTAATTTACTGAATAAAATGAGAATGGCTTTAAAAAAAAAAAATTTGTTCAGTGAAGGTTATGATGATCATTAAAAAAAAAAAAAATCCTAAATATCAGACTGTCCTGAACATGATTTAAAAGTATCAGAATATGTCCCATCACTGCACTGGACACAAATATTTTTGTGTAAGACATCATGGAGGAACAAATAAACAAATAAATGATTTGATCAAAGCAGGATGAATTTTGTCTTTATGTCAGAGCTATTTATGACGTTACCTCACAATCAGTTGGTATTCAGCTCTTAAGATCAAAGATCAAAGAAACTTTTAAATTAAATACACAAAGTCAACACAAACTGACAGTTAGGAAGTTAAAGTTGTTTGCTTAACTGCAATTCAAAATTTAAAAATGGAAATATCTATTTAAAATTTAAAGATTGTAACAGATGATTGTATCAGACGACTATAATATGTAGCAGTACTTAAATGAGACAAAGCAAGGATCTCAATTATAATGACACACTGAACTTGAACAGACAAATTTACATGAAATATAAATAATTAAGCTAGAAAATGCTCTTATTGATATAACTGAATTTAAAATAGGCGAACTACAGTATTTTACTAATTATTTTACTAATTATTTATTGACTAAAATGAATCACATACAAAAAAAAAAAGTGTAATCTTTAGTCAGAAAGTGGTAAAGTTACTAAATGCACCTGAACTACTGTTACACTACTGAAACAGCTGAGATTAAGTTATTTAATAAGTAGCTATTACAACAATGACATAAATAAATCTGTTGGTCATAATGTTTGAGATTTACTGTCAAAATACCTACAAAAACTACAATGCCAAACCCACATATAAAAACAGAGGATTAAGATATTACATCTTAAAGCCATTTTAAAATAACATCTGTAGCTGATCGTAAGTCATTAGACAGCAGTTTGCTTTTCTAATATTAAAATGACTGACAGTCAGAAAACAGCAATAACAGCATATGATGATATACATAGTGAGACAGAAGACATAATCATGTATGGATAAATCTAAAATGACAGCTTTTGTGCAAACAACGTCAGCGCAGGCCAGCTTTCTCTTTGTTCTGTTTTCACACAAATATATATCGGTTGTCTCTTGAAAAGTGTTCTGTGAGTAATGGGTGACCCTAGACACTTTGGCTCTCAGGCGCTGTATTTGCTGAAGTTGCCATGATTCTGCGCGCCGCTGTTTCCTCTAAACACAAAATCACCTGGAAAGCTCATCTGCTCTTGTTGCTTTTGGAGACTTTTTCAAGGAACTTTCCCACCACTTTGGCATGCGGACAAGAGAGGACATAACACCGGAGGAAATCTATGATAGAATATCATCTAATTTCCATTCAGAATTGCAATATAAAGCAAGAGATTGGCATCTGCTCTCATAAACGGCTTTGACAGAGACATGGCAAAAGTCATTATGATTTATCTATTTTGAACTATTGCAGACAAGAAATGAGAACAATTTTAGACCAAATGGCTCTGAACTTTAAAGCTACCTCATAAATTTCACATTTCTAATAGCCCTGGCTATGAAATGTTTCACTTTTTTAGACTGACGCATTTCACTGATAGCATTATTATTCATAAATACTTTAAATATTTACTATGTTTATACTATAAATACTATTTTAAACATTGCACGTTTGCTTTAGAAGTGCGGTGTAGTCTCCAAACTGATTTCCAGACTTGAAAGCCACAAACAAATGTTATAGTTATTTCTCTTCCAGAGTGCATCATGGGAGAACACCACCAAGTCGTGAGAGTGGGAGGTTGTGCAGGGATTCCTTTCCAGCTATTCGTGAGCTGGAGGTTGCTTGGTGTAATTGATTATGCTGCTGATTTCATCGTTATTTCAGCAGTATTTTAGCTGACCATGGGCATAATACTTCAATGACATTCAAACAGCATCATTATTGGGTGTTGTGTTGGCCAAGGTAGATTTAAAGACTTCACTGTGGAGTATGTGATTACTAACCAGATATTTTGTCTGACAACAGCTCCAGCTTTTCTTGGAGCGTGTCCACTTCGACACTGACGCATTTCACCGATAGCATTATTATTCAAAAACACTTTCAAACTTTACTATGTTTATACTATAAATATAATTTTAAACATCGCACGTTTGATTTAGAAGTGCGGTGTAGTCTCCAAACTGATTTCCAGACTTGAAAGCCACAAACAAATGTTATAGTGATTTCTCTTCCAGAGTGCATCATGGGAGAACACCACCAAGTCGTGAGAGTGGGAGGTTGTGCAGGGATTCCTTTCCAGCTTTTCGTGAGCTGGAGGTTGCTTGGTGTAATTGATTATGCTGCTGATTCCTTCGTTATTTCAGCAGTTTTTTAGCTGACTATGGACATAATACTTCAGTGACATTCAAACAGCATCATTACTGGGTGTTGCGTTGGCCAAGGTAGATTTAAAGACTTCACTGTGGAGTATGTGATTAATAACCAGATCTTTTGTCTGACAACAGCTCCAGCTTTTCTTGGAGCGTACGCGTCCACTTCGACTCAGCCCACAGGCCATTTCACAGCGCTGAATTATGGAAAAACAATTACATCCAAATCTTGTGCAATTACTTGCATTCAACAGCGTTTCCTTTACAGACAATTCCCCCGAGCTTGAGTACACTGAGCTGTGGTTTCTTTATAGAATTTTTGGGGGGGTCATCTTATAATCAGGGTCGTCTTATATTCGGGCCAATACGGTATATATATATGATTTCATACAGTTGAATAGTATATACTACTTTACCTGCATACATACACATGTATAGCATATGTACTGTATAGCAAATCTCATATAAACTGTATTATTGCACAGCTCTATATATATCTATATCTATATAAAGTTAGAGTGTATATTATATCCAACTTTATCCACATTCATACAGTTCACTCACATAAAGCAATATATAACAAATCTCAATTGCCTGATTATATTTTATTGCAAAATGTAACTATACTCGGTAACACTTTACTTGAAGGGGTGTGCATAAGACTGACATGACACCTTCATAATCATGACATGACATATGTCATGAATATGAAGGAGGTTTTATGCATGTTTATGACAACTGTCATTAAGTGTCATTCGCTCAGTTATGTCATTTTTAATGCAAATATGACATTATTTGACCTAACCCTAACCTAACCCTACCCCTAACCATAGCCCATAACAGACATCTCAGACAATGTCATCTTTGCATTAAAAATTACATAACTGAGCGAATGACACTTAATGACAGTTGTCATAAACATGCATAAAAAAACCTTCATATTCATGACATGTGTCATGTCATGATTATGTAGGTGTCATGTCATGATTATGAAGGTGTCATGTCAGTCTTATGCACACCCCTTCAAGTAAAGTGTAACCCTATACTCTTTCTTAGCGCTATATTTAAAGCTGGGTATATAAGAATCGGGGTCTAGAACATACAGTATTGGGGTGCTGTGTGTACATTAATGAGGAAAAAAAAATTAACTTAAATGATTTTAGCAAATGGCTGCAATATAACAAAGAGTGAAAAATTTAAGGGGGTCTGAATACTTTCCGTACCCACTGTATATTGATATTATTGATATTATGTATTGATATTATATATTATTCTATATTTCCTTAAGCAAGTTTTTTGATGTAGTTGGTCCGCATCTCAAATTGCTGTTTAGACACTGGTATTGTACCTGATTTATTAAAACATGCAATAGTCCACCCCTTGCTTAAAAAACAGAACCTAGACCCCACAGTGAAAGCTAATTACCATTCTGTCAAGATTTGGGGGAAAACAGTCCTCCAACAGTTGCAGAGTTTTCTAGCTGATAATATGATTTTTGAACATTCTGATTTTAGAATATATCATTCTACTGAGACTGCACTGTTTTAAACGATGTTTTAGTAATTTGTGATTCTGGCAACTTCTGCTCTTAGATTTGACTGCTGCATTTGATACAGTAGATCATGCTGCTCTTATCGCCTGTTTGGAGCACTGTGCAGGCATTAAAGGTAGTGCCTGAATTTATTATTAGTAACATGCATTGCTAAGAACTACATTTGGACAACTTTAAAGGTGATTTTCTCAATATTTTGATTTTTTTTGCACCCTCAGATTCCAGATATTCAAATAGTTGTATCTCGGCCAAATATTGTCCTATCCTAACAAAGATGATGTATAAATCTCAATTTTGAAAACTTGACACTTAAGACTGGTTTTGTGGTCCAGGGTCACCTTTTACCTACAGAAGTTTCTCGGTTAACATTGGAGAGCACTTTTCTAGTGATGCTCATTTATCATGTTGGGTTCCTCAGGGATCTATTTTGGCTCCCATTATTATTATTAATAATATTATTTTTCTTTATACATGTTCCCACTTGGTTCTATCTCTAGGAAATATGGGCTGTCGTTCCATTGTTATGCTGATAACACCCAAGTTTATCTGCCAATGAAATTCAAACCGTCTGGACACTCTCATGGCCTGCTTTTCAGATGTAAAGGCCTGGCTGTCTCTAGACTTCCTGAATTTCAATGAGAATAAAATGGAAATTATTGTATTTGGACCTTCAGATTCACTTACTACGTGCCCTTTTTCCCGGACACGTGTCCTGGCCAGGATTTCTATATTGCTTAAAATATCCAGGTTTGACTTTGTTTGCACTGCACAGACCGATCGGTGTATGGCATCACTGTACCGTGAGAGCTATAGAGAGCAGATGGCATTCGAATCGCTCTCGCGGTACTTTGATGTCAAACACAGATTGGTCTGCGCAGCACTGCTTCAAGACAAACACACCTAATGTGTACATGTATTTGCATCGCTTTGACCGTTCTCTGTAGATCCCACCTTCTCACGTGCCATGATTGGTCGATTTTGTACAATGCCTGCATGTTATTGGTCAAACTATGAATTTCAATGAGAATAAAATGGAAATTATTGTATTTGGACCTTCAGATTCACTTACTACGTGCCCTTTTTCCCGGACACGTGTCCTGGCCAGGATTTCTATATTGCTTAAAATATCCAGGTTTGACTTTGTTTGCACTGCACAGACCGATCGGTGTATGGCATCACTGTACCGTGAGAGCTATAGAGAGCAGATGGCATTCGAATCGCTCTCGCGGTACTTTGATGTCAAACACAGATTGGTCTGCGCAGCACTGCTTCAAGACAAACACACCTAATGTGTACATGTATTTGCATCGCTTTGACCGTTCTCTGTAGATCCCACCTTCTCACGTGCCATGATTGGTCGATTTTGTACAATGCCTGCATGTTATTGGTCAAACTACTTTTCGATCATTACCTTCAGCAAGTATGAAAACAGGAAAACAAATGCTGCATTCATGCCATGTCGTAATTACTGTAATTTTGAGATGACAACACGTGACGTTCTACTTAGAGCTGTTCACACCCTTGGACTCGGAACGATCACACTATCAATGCCTAAACATAGCACCTAATTAATCGGAGGTCAGTTGAAGTCATAGCTCTCAGAAAACTCCCAGTTCACAAGTCGTAATTACGAGTTCTACGAGGATGTGAGCGCTTTTTACAAGTTGGTATCTCGTAATCACGATATGGTGTGAACGCACCTATAGCCAAAACCTGGATATTTTAGGCAATATAGAAATCCTGGCCAGGACGTATCTGGGAAAAATAACACGTATGGTCACCCTATTCGGTATAATTACCTCCCAGAACTGTCTCACATGACTGCATTTCCAAAGAGCAGGCTTCTGTCTCGAAGTGCAAGATGACATGACCATGTTTATTGCATTTAGTCTGTGCACTATGAGACACAAGTAATTAATTATAGACGAAAAAGGCCCACAGTGGCTTCTCCTATTTTCCTTTTTGATATTTAGCACCAGTTTATGAGGAAGTGATGCGTTTGTTCTCTTAGACTCACTGGATGGAAACAGTGCTTTATTTGCAAATGTTTTATATGATATTCCAGTTTTACGCATTAAATTTCATTCACAACTTTGGATGGAAACATAGCTAATGTGTACTCTGAAAAGCGCTATTCAAATAAATTTGACTTGACTTATTAGCTGTTTCCATCACCCCGTTGTATGCACATTTTGAAGTATCGCATCAGAAAGGAGTGATGGAAACACCTAATTAAAAAAAAAAAAAAATCCTTAATTTGCAAAAAAAGTTTACACACTCACTTGATATTTGCATCGCTTTGACCGTTCTCTGTAGATCCCACCTTCTCACGTGCCATGATTGGTCGATTTTGTACAATGCCTGCATGTTATTGGTCAAACTACTTTTCGATCATTACCTTCAGCAAGTATGAAAACAGGAAAACAAATGCTGCATTCATGCCATGTCGTAATTACTGTAATTTTGAGATGACAACACGTGACGTTCTACTTAGAGCTGTTCACACCCTTGGACTCGGAACGATCACACTATCAATGCCTAAACATAGCACCTAATTAATCGGAGGTCAGTTGAAGTCATAGCTCTCAGAAAACTCCCAGTTCACAAGTCGTAATTACGAGTTCTACGAGGATGTGAGCGCTTTTTACAAGTTGGTATCTCGTAATCACGATATGGTGTGAACGCACCTATAGCCAAAACCTGGATATTTTAGGCAATATAGAAATCCTGGCCAGGACGTATCTGGGAAAAATAACACGTATGGTCACCCTATTCGGTATAATTACCTCCCAGAACTGTCTCACATGACTGCATTTCCAAAGAGCAGGCTTCTGTCTCGAAGTGCAAGATGACATGACCATGTTTATTGCATTTAGTCTGTGCACTATGAGACACAAGTAATTAATTATAGACGAAAAAGGCCCACAGTGGCTTCTCCTATTTTCCTTTTTGATATTTAGCACCAGTTTATGAGGAAGTGATGCGTTTGTTCTCTTAGACTCACTGGATGGAAACAGTGCTTTATTTGCAAATGTTTTATATGATATTCCAGTTTTACGCATTAAATTTCATTCACAACTTTGGATGGAAACATAGCTAATGTGTACTCTGAAAAGCGCTATTCAAATAAATTTGACTTTACTTATTAGCTGTTTCCATCACCCCGTTGTATGCACATTTTGAAGTATCGCATCAGAAAGGAGTGATGGAAACACCTAATTAAAAAAAAAAAAAAATCCTTAATTTGCAAAAAAAGTTTACACACTCACTTGAGGTGGTTTTTGACTTGAGAAAAAGAGTTAATGCGAATAATGGGAGATGGAAACACATTTGTCGAATAAATTATGACGTAACGAACATTAAACCCACGGGACTAAACGGCTGTTTCAGCTGATGGTGCCTTTCCATTTTTTTAATTTACTGGTGGTTACTATTGGTTACCAATACCACCGTTATCGTCATTTATGGAAAAGCACCTAATTCGCATTCATTTCTTTTTCTTTTTTCCAAACTTTAAAAAGATTCGCTTTACATTTGGATGGAAACCCAGCTATTTTCAAACAAACTGAAAACTAAAAGTAAAACCTAACTAAACCAAATCCACATTCTGTAACACATTTTATCCCTTTGCCACTTTTAACCTTCAAAACTGAGAAACAAAAGAGTAAAGCTGTCAATGTTGAAGCAGATGTACAACTCCATAACGGCAGGATTTTTATCTTTTGGCTCATGCTGTGGGAGGGATTCTTCCATGCATTCCATACAGCTGGAGGAGAAACATCAGAGGAGAGAAATAGAAACTCATGACACAGTCAGAGTTTTACTTCTCAGAACTCAAGGAAGGGAAACATGCTGTTCTTTCCAGCTTTGAGAAGTACAACAGCATGGTAATCTGGGCACCATAAAATGGTTGTTTAGCTCACGTTTGCTTGCGTGCTCTGTGATCAGTGAGATATTTAGAGAAAGCCTTCTTAAATGTTACATATCAAAAGCAGAATATTATTTCCCTCTCTCTTCCAATCTAACCTGTGAACTGAAGTCAGCCATGGTTTATTGTTGTTTTCTCCTGCCTGATAGAAAAAACAAAATTTGTGTCTCTAGGACTGAAGCCATGGTGCAGAACATATAACAGACCAAACAAAACAAACACAAACTTTAGGTCTCATACACTAATTGCGCGTAAGCACAAGTATTTGTTTGTACAACCCACATGTGAACATTTTTACAGGAATCATCATTTAACAATAAGTTTGCATTTAATTGTTTTAGCACTTTCTATGAATCCTGTAGATACAGTGCATTATAGCACAATTTTTAAAGCATTAAAATTGCATGCAAAAATGTATGTTAATACATTAATACATTTTAATACCAACCTCTCAGTGGTTATAACATTTAAGAATACGATCATTTATAATACATTTATAACACACGGTTTTCCACTGAAGTTATACTGGATTAAAGTTCCCATAGTAATGTATTATAAGTCTCATATCGTGACATTGTTTATTTAATCTGCACAGTATTTTACTGCATCTCATGAGTGGGTTGTTCATATCTGAATGTTTAATGTTCGTTTTAATGTGAGCTATAGTTTAAGCTCACTGGTAACCCTTTTACATCTGAAACAATGCATTATGGCTTTGTTGATATTACTATAAAAATGTTCAAAGCAAATGTGTCCTAATTCATAAATATAACCTACTATATATATATATATATATATATATATAACCTAACATAATCAAATATAACCCATTCATAATATCCAATGGCTATTTAAAAGAAGACTTAACATGTTACTTTATTTAAAGCAGACAAAGACCTATTGTAAATATTATGACTACATTATTATGATTATTATCATAATACATCATAATACATTATCATAACTACATTATTATAACTACATTATAAAGCTTTTTGGATGCATGTACAACATTACTTATTACTAGTAAACAACCACTCATAAGATGTAAGACACTGTGCAGGCTTTATTTATTTAATTTAATTGTATTTGTAAATAAGGCTTTATGCATGCATTATAATGCATAAAGAATATGCTTATAAAGTGTGATATACTGAAATATATGATTCTAGTACATTTTCATATTTCTCTTTTTCTATTCTTAATTTTCTTTCTGGAAAAGTTGCTTCATTACAAAAAGAAAAGATTCATCACTCAGAGTTTCCCGTTATCTGATGTAATAATTATTAATCAGTTGTTTGAATCTGTTATAAGCAATACTAGTCTGTTATGTGTGTGTGATTAGTCACGCATACGCACTTGCATGCTCGCATTGGCACGCACACTAAAAGAGAGAACATTTGAGGAAGCCAGTATTAATCTCTTTCTTTCTCTCATAATTTCTCTCCTTTTTTCAGGAATACTACATAAGCATTCTAAATTTAGCCTTCATCAATGTGTTTCAAAACCTTATATATGCAAAACTTACAGCCTTAAAGGGACAGTTCACCCTAAAATGACAATTCTGTCATTATTTGCTCACTGTCACTCATTCCAAACGTATGAATTTCCTTCTTCTGTTGAACACAAAAAAGATATTTGAAGACTGTTTGTAACAGCTGACGTAAATATTGACTTACCTTTTTTTTTTATTTTTTACACTCTTTACATTATCTTCTTTTGTGCTCAACAGAAGACGAAAGCTCATACAGGTTTGAAACAACTTGAGGGTAGTAAATGATGACAGAATTGTAATTTTTTGGTTGAGTTGATTTTTTTTTTTAAAGAAACTGAATAACTAAATAACCCTAACAAGTTTTTCTTATTTCAAATGGCGTGCATTAGAGCTCAGCCAGGGATTGAGTTTTCATAAAAATGCAGTCTGTATATATGTATACATAGCTGGCTAATGAAAGGTCTAAAAACACATTTACATTTTGGCATAAAGGTGCTCATTGTATTTGAGTGGGTAGAAACTTTAGAGTATCATTGCTGTCACAGTTATGACAGTATTGCCCAAACTGAGACTCTATAGGGACACGCCAAACTGACGCCAAACACTAATGCTAAGGAAAGCTGACTTTGACATTGCCTCACATCGCCTGCGTCGGATAGTTGCACTAGAACACACCGGACAGACTACAGCCGATAGCCAAATAGCATGTACGTGCTTGCGCTTGCATGAGAGAACATAACTCTCCCATACCAGCAGGTGGCAGTAGCTTGTATTCGGCATTCAAACAGGGAAACCAGAAGAGCTAGAACTGTGGATATACAAAGCAAGCAGCGCTTGGGCAGGCTTAAATCGAATTTAATTGAACTGAATTGAATGTGAAATGGCTGCTGGCAAGAGCGTGTCTGTAGTTGATAAAACACAGCGCATGTCTTTCAGTTGAGTTGCCCTGTCTTAGTGATCTGCATGCAAAAACAAACACAACGCAATCAGTGTAATCCGACTTTCAAAAAAAATAAATAAATAAACTAATTTGAGATGGTTCTTTTAATGATTAAATTACACTCAAGTCTGACAATTCTTTCACTGAATGAACTCACTCAGTCTGTCATTGCAGTTATGACTTGCTGAACTGCATGTTATCATTACATCAATAATATCTTTCTTGAATTTAAGCTATTTTCATGCACTGAAGGCTCATGAAACTCAAATCAGTGTGACTGACTGGTTGTGGACTTGACAGATTTGCGGCCCATACATTTTTTTTTTAAAATAAATACCTTTAGAGAGGACATTGAAATAATATTCCTCATCTCTTCACACGTATTGCAGCGCAACACATATTTCCTTTGGAGTGCAATGCACAAATGGGCTCCTCTCACAAATATGTCAAAAGCAAAGAGATATAATAGTTTCTGGATGCTTGTGCTCATATGTTACTTCTAGTCTATGAATAATGAGACGTGTCCAATGATTCATCTAAATTATAGGGTGTCTGAAATGTTCTGCCAGCCGTTAATTTACGGATAGTGATTTCTCAATCATCAGCACTAACATTGTATTAATTTAGTCTGGCTGCTACCTCAAGGTCTATATTAGAGTCGAAATGAAGTACATCAATAATGCTGATAGATGATTCGCGGTCAAGAACTATGACTCATACACTCTTAAAAATAAAGGTTCCAAAAGCAGGTTTTCACAGTGATGCCATTGAAGAACCATTTTTTGGTTCCCCAAAGAACCTTTCAGTGAACAGTTCTTAAAATTTTTTTTTTCTTCGTGCAAAGAACATTTAACAATCTAGTGTGTAAAGTTTAGTCTTAAGCATTGTATCAAGAGGTTTTGCACAGGAAAGCACCGCTCACATTTTCTTCAGAAAATTTAAAAATATAATTATATTAATGGTGTCATACTATTTACCGAAATAAGACAAAAACATTGTATACATATCCTGATATTTTTTTTTTATTTTTTAATTCCAGATTATCTTTTAAAATTGTCTTTACATGACTGTACGCATGTGACTGTAAGTTTTGCTCTAAATACCAATAACCAACGAGCAGGTCATTTTTAGTTTACCCACAAACCACTCCATTTGCTTCATACTTGCAACGAAAACACCACCATCAACAGTTTAAGTGATGAATCATATTGGTTAATGCCACCACTTCAGAAAGTAAAATAGTGAACTATGTAAGACATGGCCACCCTGAAGAAGAGATTCCCACAATTACCATGAGATCTACTGATGCTGAAACCTAAATGTGCTTCAATTCACACCAACAACAACCAAAGCATGTTCGTTAATGGCGTCGCATTACCAATGACTCATCTGTCCAGAGCCACAAGAACATTCCATGATTATTCCTCGATTGATGTCATCACTGATTCATTTTCCAAACACACAGGAAACACTCAGACAATATCAGCGAGGTGTTTATTGTCAAGCATTCAGCCCTTGTTTGGGTGACTATAGATGGCTTCCACAGGGAAATTGTCACGATAAAGCAATTAAATGCATAAGAAAGCAATGAATGTTTCAGAGTCTTTTTTTCATACTCGCAAGAAATGCAGTAGCAGACTTTCTTATGTTGTTCCTCTCGCTCATAAGCTTCCTTTCTCTGCTGTCCAGCACATGTGGTCTGAATTAAATTATTGGCAAGAGCGTTAATCTGGAATCTTCCTTTGGTGGACGTGATCCAGACAGACTTTCACTCATTCCCTGCTGACAGATCTTAGTGGAAAATCTCTGTCCATTTATACTGTGTAAATACTCACACTAAGTCTGCTCACAACCACATATGAACAAACAGCACTAAAGTACTACTGATGCTACAACCGTTGAAGCATTTTGATATTAATGCAATTCTGGGCAGCTGACACTCATCTGAGATATGTTTTACCATTTTTGTAAAGTGAATTTGTTTTCTTCCTCCTCTTCTTCTTCTTCTTCTTCTTTTGGTTAATGGTGGATTGCAAACAACTAATTTGTTTTCTTAAGTTCATCCACTCATTTTATATTCCTGTAGCTACCTGTTTATGTTGTCATAATTCACCCTCTTCCACCCTAACAAGCTTAACAAGATAACAAGACACACCTGGGGAGACTAATCAAGGGGAACCAATAAACAAATGGACTACAAACAAAGCACAGAAAACACTTCAACATAAAAGTCCAAACAAGCACTGCAATGTTCAAGCTTCAAGTATGCATCATTAAAGTATCATAAACATGGTCCGTGGAAGTCGTGGCCTAATGGTTAGAGAGTCGGACTCGTAACCCAAATGTTGCGGGTTCGAGTCTCATACCGACAGGGATTGTGGGTGGGGGGAGTGAATGTACAGCGCTCTCTCCCACCTTCAATACCACGACTGAGGTGCCCTTGAGCAAGGCACCGAACCCCCAACTGCTCTCTGCCGCAGCAAAAAAATGACTGCCCACTGCTCCGGGTGTGTGTTCACGGTGTGTGTGTGTGTTCACTGCTGTGTGTGTGCACTTTGGATGGGATAAATGCAGAGCACTAATTCAGAGTATGGGTCACCATACTTGGTCACATGTCACTTCACTTAAAACTATGATCTTCTGCTATTTTCCAAACCTTCTAAAAATGTAAGTTGTTATTCACTGCCGGTCTACCCCGCCCATGAGTTGGTTGATAATCAATCATTTAATTTTAGTCTAGTTTTTCACACCAAAAGACTTTAAACACTTTATTGGCATCAATGGTTCCATGAAGAACCTTTAAATTACACAGAAACTTTTCAAAGAACAAAAGGTTCTTCAATTTAAGGCAAAATTGGGTCTTTAGAGAACTGTTCACTGAAAGTTTCTTTGGCGAACTAAAAGGGGTTATTCTATGATCCATTCTATGGCCTGATAATCTATTGCAACAAAAGAAATCTATACCACAACATCCTATGAAATGCTTAAGAAATAGAGGCAAAGAAAGGAGTGTTTTTTAAACAACGCTGACATGGCATGCAGATGGCTTGTGTGCTTCCATTTTTCATTCCAGTGTCTGAATGACTGCATGTAGCTTATAGAGTATATCTGTAGAACAACCAAATGTAGTCGGAGAACAGAATGTATTCAGTGATTCAAAACACCCAGCTGACAGGTTCAGCCTTGTACAGAACACAGTTACCTTTCTTCTTAAATGAATAGTTCAGGCAAATTGAATCATGTCATCATTTTTTCTCCCATGACTTTCTTTCTTCAAATGGGACGCAAAAGGAGCGTCACACAGCTTTTTTTCATACCATTCACGTTAAATAGGACAGAAACTGTCAAGTTCCAAAAATGACAAAATGACACCTCAAACTCTTTGTCATGTTCCTCAAACCATTCCTAAACAATTTTTTTTTGCTGTATCTGTGATGTCATAAAAACTTGTATACATTTTTTTAATGAAAAGTACATAATAGTTTGATGTTAGAAAGTTCAGTTAGTTGAGTTAATGAGGTTACACCACACAGTCACTTCTAGTGAGCTAGAGCTCTTTGACATTTTTGGTTTCATTTGTAGCTGTGGGACATACATTGAGTCCCAAAAAAACTTACCAAGACATAAACCAGACCGTTTACAGGATTGAGCAATAATGACTCAGTAGAAAGTCTAAGAATGTTCTGCCAGACCGTTTACAGGATTGAACAATGATGACTCAGTAGAAAGTCTAAGAATGTTCTGTAACATTCTAAACAAGCATCGCGTAACAGCTTGTCACACTAATGTTTCTCCTTTTCCATTGAACAATACACATGATTTAAAGCTTCTCTGCACCGGTGTTGAAGAATACATTTGATATAATCTTAACTTTCTTTTTCTTTCTTTCTTTCTTTCTTTCTTTCTTTCTTCACAAATACAAACATTCCTTGTAGTTACTAACCTCCTATGTACTGTAGGTCATAATAAGTACATGTATAAAAGTTCTATCTAATGTGTGTGTGTGTGTGTGTGTGTGTGTGTGTGTGCTGTCCTTTTGAACTTTCTATTCATCAAAGAATCCTGGGGAAAAAAATGTCTCAGTTTCCGCAAAAAAATATGACGCAGCACAACTGTTTTCAACACTGATAATAATCAGAATGTTTAGAATATTAGAATGATTTCTGAAGGTTCATGTGATAATAAAGACTGGAGTGATGATGCTGAAAATTCAGCTTTGCATCACAGAAATAAAATACATTTTAAAATAGATTACAATAGAAAAAAATTATCTTAAATTGTGATATTTCACAATTTTTCAGTTTTTTTTTAAATACATTTTTCACAATATTTTGAACAAACGCAGCCTTGGTGAACTAAAGTAATTTCTTTCAAAAACATTACAAAATCTTACAGATAGCACATTTTTTGACTGGTAGTGTGTGTATCATAAATCATATATTTAATATAAATTCTATAGGTTGTAAAAACAGATGCTGGTGTATTCTGTTATGCTTGTTTGCTATTCCTTTCCTTAAATGACTAAGGCACTGGTGGTGCTGTGAGTCTCAGAAAGCAGAGTTTAAGATCTAAGTGCAGCTTTGCATTTAACCAAACAAAAACCAAGAATCCAAGACAAAAGACAATGAACTAAAATTAAACCAAAAACTATGACTAACTGCAATTACAGCTTAAAAAAAACCACAAGACCTGACTAAGATTAAACCAAACAAAAGAGCAAATACTCACAAGAACAAACAGGGAACAAGACTGATTACTAAACACTTGGAAACAATCACCAATGACAGGAATAGGAAACATGAAAAAAAGTTCAAAAGTAAAAAAAAAAAAAATTGCAAAATAAGAGACATACAGGACCAAAACCGAAAACCTGGAACAAGGATCAACAAAAATGCTACAGTTGGTAATGTTGGATATATTGTTGACAGTGCAGAGGTGGAAGAGAGGGTCGGAGATGGAGAAGAGAAAAGTATCGAGAGGCAGCCTGTTGCATGATGGGTGGCAAGAAGATGTATTTCCACAAAATGATTGGCTGGTTTATCATTTGCGCATTGGCTTCGAGACTATATGGAAGAGCACAAGAGTGTTATTGTGAATCAGTTGTGTCAGCAGATATATTATATAGGAAAAAGCCTAAGGAGGAGTGAGGTAAGAACTGAGGGGTGAAAGGAGAATGTGAGAAGAGATGGAAATCTCTTCTGACTGTAAGTGTGGATGAGTGGGAGGAACAGGGGGAAAAAAGTGAATGGAAATGTGGAGAGGTTTAACAGAGATTGTTATGGAAGGGGTCGGAGGCCGTTTCCTGTAAACATGAAGCTGAGTTCATTTCACACCAGTGAGTAACTGGAGATCATGAGACAGGAGATGGTGAAGTAGCCTAAACATGTTGAAGTCTCAGATCTGGATGATGAATTTTCCAAGTAGGAAGAGTGAGTCGCTGTCTTTTGGGAAGAAGCAGTAGAGAGTGATTGCGGTATGTGACCGTATGAGGCGGCCGATGACCACAAGACGGTGAAAACGTCCTCCTACAGCTTTCAAGCTAAAGTCACAAAAACTGGCCAAGACCTCTAGCTGTGTGTGTGTGTGTGTGTGTGTGTTAGTGTGTTTGTGCCCCCATCCATCCATCTATCTATCTATCGTTCCATTTATTGTTCTATCTATTATTCTATCTATCGTTCTATATATCTGTCATTCTATCTATCTATCTATCTATCTATCTATCTATCGTTCTATATATCTGTCATTCTCTCTATCTATCATTCTATCGTTCTATATATCTATCATTCTATCTATCGTTCTATATATCGTTCTATCTATCTATCTATCTATTGTTGTATATATGTATCATTCTATCTATCTATCGTTCTATCTATCATTCTATCTATCTATCGTTCTATCTATCTATCGTTCTATCTAGCTAATGTTCTATCTATCTGTCCATCTGTTCGTCTGTCTGTCTTTTTAAGGATTTGTCAAGCCAACATCAAAGTTTGTGTTGAAGTTTTTTTTTGTTATTTTTTAAGTTTTATAATAAAACATTTATTTTTGGCAGGAAACAAGTTTGATTAGTCATTGCTATCGGATGAATCAGTCTTACCGATAAAGAACACTCATATATGGTAATTCTTTCCATGAGAAAGTGAAGAGATATTCTGGGAACTGACAGCAGGCACCAAGTTTTAGGAAATCCTATGCCATGCACTTGACAATATCTCATACTCATAATGATGAAAGCAGCTGTGTGTAAGTCTGACAAAGCACCGCAGAAGATAACTATTAAAAATGTTGTCACTTCTTGGCTATTTTAACTTTTTCTAAATGGTTTTCCTTTAAACAGGAACTGTAAACATAAGAATGTCGTGTTGTGAATGATTCAGGGTTTAATGATTAAGACATTACAATCAGGGATTGAAATGAACTTTTTCACTCACCAGCCAATTTGGCTACTAAATTTTTAAGTTACCGGCAATTCATAACTTCTACTAGCCAAAAAAAAAGAAAAGAAAAAAAACCCTTTGAGGCTGTCTACACTGGGCGTGGCAAAGAAACCGTTGCAAATCATTTTGTGTCAGTACTAGGGGTGTGCAATATTGACAAAAAATAATATCTCAATATTTTCTAAAAGTGTACATCATCTTTTGAGTCAAATTCTTACATTTAATCACTCAATTATAATAATAATACATTTAGGCTGTTTAGGCTAAACAAATTAAATCAGTATCAATAAAATTAATCTTTGCAGAAGTGGCATTTAGACGTATTTACAAAATGCAGCTCAGAGGGACATGGAATGCTTTAACCTGCAGTTACAAATGCATAAATAATGTTTCGATATTTAAACATGAAATGTCAAAAGATCTTTGGTTCATGTGTATTGTATCCAAGCATTTGGAAAAAGTGTAAAGCGTTTTGAAAAATGTGCATTTTGATCATCGGTTGTGAATTATGTGTCTAGAGTTTTGAGCAATAACATGAAGGTTCTGTTATTAGTGCAAAAATGTTTGTAAAAAACTGTAATACTTTAAAATCAATCCTAAATGTAACTGGAAGCCAGTGTAAAGACCTGAGGACTGGTGTGATGTGCTCAGCTTTTCTGGTTCTAGTCAGAATCCTGGCAGGAGGATTCTGGATGTGCTGCAGCTATCTAATGGTCTTTTTAGGAAGGCCGGTGAGGAGACCATTACAATAGTCCACCCTGCAGGTCATAAAGCCATTAACTAGTTTCTCCAGGTCTTGACTGAAAACAAAACATCTAATTCTTGCCATGTTTTTGAGATGATAGTATGCTGCTGATTTAGTTATTACTGAAACTAAGGTCTGATTCCAGAATCACACCAAGATTCTTGACTTGATTTTTAGTTGTTTGGCCCCTAGAGTCAATGTATGCATTCACCCTGAGAACTTCATCTGTGTTTACAAATGCAGTGACTTCAGTTTTCTCTTTGTTTTACTGAAGAAAGTTTTGGCACATCCAACTGTTAATTTCATCAATGCATTGGCAGAGGGAGCCAATGGGGCTGTAGTCATTTGGCGATAAGGCTAGGTAAACCTGGGTATCATCTGCATAGCTGTGATACGCAATTTGGTTCTTTCTCATTATTTGACTCAGTGGGAGCATATTCAGGTTAAACAAGAGTGGTGCAAGAATTGAGCCTTGAGGAACTCCACATGTCATATGAAACCTATGTTATTCTGCGGGCACCACTTGAATGACATCCAGCCATTGAGTGACGACAGTCTGCTATGTATCTCGTCATCATGGTAAGCAGGGAGGGGACCAGAGAATATTACAGTGTCTGACATCGTACTTGCAAGTTCACACACCTCTTTAATGTTATTTTTAGTGATCGAACATCATTAGCGCCGGCGCGAATAACAATCTTACCAGTGGCGTTTCGTCCATATAGCTGCGAATGCTCCGCTTACCCATGCCATTTGAGAGAATAAGTTCGCGGGATAATTCATATAAACATGATTATAAGTTGATCCCTTGTCATTTGAAATGTAACTTAAAGCATAAAGAGTTAGGAATAAGTACGTACAATGATTTATTTGACAAACGGCAGTAATTTTCTTTAAATCTACCAGTTGTGGTTGCTTCCGGGCTAGAGGATTCTCTGCAGCTTTCTCGCCTCCGCTCTGTTGCTATGACTTGTCAGGATTATAGCGCGTTCTCAGTGATTTGCTGGTCTGCGGCTGATTTCATGCTCGAGGTAAGCTATTCGCGAAGCGCTCGGCCAAGCAGAAAAATGTGCTGTTGATGTCAGATCTCGATTGCCGAAAATCACATTGTGTTTGATGCAAAACCAACTTGACTAAATCAAAAGAAAAAAAAACACTGTAACTCTATATTTTTGTTTTCTCAATCAAAGCAAATTTTAAAAGTCCACTGAAAACATATTCTTGTGCATTAATGTATACTCATCTGCTAATACCGCCGCCTGTTGCACGGTGCTAACTTTTTGTTCATTCAAGTACAGAGCAGTACGTTCGGGAACACAGTTTTTAAATTCCTCAATCAACATAAGCTCCCTCAAAGAATTATAGTCCGTAGCCTTACATGCTTTTATCCAGCGGTCAAACAATAGGCCCTTCTCGCGAGCAAACTCGACATAAGTTTGAGACGCCGATTTCTTCGTAGTACGAAAACGCTGTCGATAATGCTCGGGAACCAACTCATACGCCCGCAAAAATCGCAATTTTCACTGCATCATACAGAACACTCTTCCAACGAAAGATGCACATACTTATTGCGCCTTACCTGTTAGTTTACACTGTAACATTAATGCCCAAACTTCAATTGGCCATTTTAACGCGCTCGCAATACGTTCAAAAGCTTGAAAATACGCTTCAACTTCTTTCTCACGGAAAGGAGGAACGATCGCAATATTTTTAGCCACATCAAAACGTGTGGACAACACAACTACCGACCCATTACCAGCCGAAGCAGAATCACTAGAGACGATACTCGAATTTGATGGACCAGCAGCGGTCTCAGAGTTACCATCCAAACTAGCAGATTTTTTGAGACTGGTTTGTTTAGGTAGATCTTGAGCAGCCTGCAACTCCACCTGCCGCAGTCGCACTTTTGTATCAGCATCAATTCGGTACATTTCAATCTGAGGTTTTAAAGCATCCTGCCTCGCCTGAGTTCTGTCTTGAGCGTCCAGCTGCAAACGAGCAAACCAAATCTTTACACGCCAATCCAAACGAGATTCAGGCGATGCCTCAGAAGATAGTGAAACCCGTCCGAATCTAGGCATTGAAAAAGGTGGACCTACCTCCCCACCAGCCACAGTCACTGGAGTGGCCCGATCTCCGACCAACGTTCGTAAAGGAGAGCTTCCTGCAGCATCAATTGCTAATTCAGCTGCTTCCGTAGACACAGCCTCCCTAGCAGGAACTACCCCTTTGTCAAGCAAAGCAGACATTAAACAAGCTTTTATTTCTGCTTTACGCTGTGTTCTAGAAATCGAAATTTCATAATGCTGAGCAATCAGAAGTAAATCATTTTTCCGACACACCTCTAACCCCTCAATACTAGGTTGATCTATGAATTGCTTTAAATCAAACGTTGCCATATTAACAAAAACCAAAACGGTGAGCAAATAAAGAAACATCCACACGCACACTCCGGTACTACCTACCCAATAACTTACTTCATTCTCAACTAGTCTTCGGAGGGTACCGATTAAGAGATTACTCTCTCCCCCGGAATACCTCCAAAAATAACAAACTAAAATAATAAACAAAAACAACAAACAGTAAACCGCTGCCAGAACTGGCGCTAGGCACAGCCCTGCTGGCTTACTCTAACTAACCGAAGAATGCGTCGGACAAATCAAATCCGCTCACCCCGCAACAAATAAATTACAAACAAACTCTTGGGAACCCACAACAATCATTATGTTATCGTGGTCTCGGACGAGCCCCCATTTATGTTACGAACCCCACTTTTAAAAGACTCGGTCAAGAAGGGGTTAAGCAACATAAAAAGGACACGCAAGACAGGAGATCAATTTTAACCATTTATTAAAGGTCAAAACAGCTTGCGAGTCACATTAATTAACAACGGCAAATGTAATAGTTAAATCAGTTAAACTAAAGAAAAATACCTCAATGGGTATTCAGTAAACGAACAAAACACAGATCAACAGAAACATTAAAGAAAACACAAAGAGAGACACAGAGAGAGAGAAAACACCGCTTATCAGCGGTGCTAGACAGCAAGACGCGCACGAAGCTCACGGAATGCTCGCCAACGTCGATGGCTGGACGGCAGTAGCTTCTCAACCAGTGCGAGTCAATCTCAAAGAGCATGGAAGTCACTGTGGCGGACCCGCGATGGGGTAGGGAGAGGCTCTGGACACAAGTGCGACTTCCGCCTTATATTCAGTCCGGAGCGTCCTTACTCAACAAGCTGCAGGTGTATGTGGGCGGAGCTCAACCTCGGGAGAAAGAAAGGAACCAAATTAATATCTACACACACATACCTACAAATGAACAAAACTTTGACCGTAACAGAAGGCCGGTGAGGAGACCATTACAATAGTCCACCTTGCTGGTCATAAAGCCATTAACTAGTTTCTCCAGGTCTTGACTGAAAACAAAACATCTAATTCTTGCCATGCTTTTGAGATGATAGTATGCTGCTGATTTAGTTATTACGGAAACTAAGGTCTGATTCCAGAATCACACCAAGATTCTTGACTTGATTTTTAGTTGTTTGGCCCCTAGAGTCAATGTATGCATTCACCCTGAGAACTTCATCTGTGTTTACAAATGCAGTGACTTCAGTTTTCTCTTTGTTTTACTGAAGAAAGTTTTGGCACATCCAACTGTTAATTTCATCAATGCATTGGCAGAGGGAGTCAATGGGGCTGTAGTCATTTGGCGATAAGGCTAGGTAAACCTGGGTATCATCTGCATAGCTGTGATACGCAATTTGGTTTTTTCTCATTATTTGACTCAGTGGGAGCATATTCAGGTTAAACAAGAGTGGTGCAAGAATTGAGCCTTGAGGGACTCCGCATGTCATGGACGTCCAGTTAGACTTATGCTCTCCTATACTGACATAATAACCTCTTCCTTCGAAGTATGACCTGAACCATTTGAGGACCATCCCAGAAAGCCCGGGAACAGTGTTGACTTGACTGCACAGACACTATTGGAAGAGAGCTGAACTGAGCTGGACGAAGACATCACTGAATCAACAATAAACTGACTTTAACTGATAAACTCACTGTTTTCTATTGTCCTCTTGCATTATCAGCACATGTTTTTTCCTGTTTAACACTGTAAAGCTGCTTTGACACAATCTGTATTGTATAAAGCACTATATAAATAAAGGTGAGTTGACTTGACTCACATTCATTAACCCACATTCATCAATTGAGAGACTGTTTTGAACAGATGGACTGGCAACTGTTTTTTAATGCAAGTGACAGTGTTCATGATATTATTGATAGTATTACGTCCTATTTATATTTTTGTGAGAGTAATTGTGTTCAAGTCAAAACTGTGAATATATAGCCAAATAATAAGAACTGGTAAGATATAAAATTATGCCTCAATGAGAGAAATGTAAGCCTTTATGAAGGGTGATAAGGAATTAGTTAGAGACAAGAATAGAGATCTTAGGGGGAAAATTAAAAGTGCTAAATTTGAATACAAAACCCAAATCGAAGGTAAATTCTTGAAGGCTAATGCAAAGCAAGTATGGGAGGGACTGAACGTGATGATGGGAAGGAAGAGAAAGAAAACAAATCCCATTCATTCATATAATGCATCCTTTGCTGATGAATTAAATGCATTTTTGCTTGGTTTGAAACTGGTGAATGTAGTTCTGTAGGATTTGTTCCGAAATTCCTTTATATGAGAATATTACCCTGGAAGAACATGAAATTGCATATTGTTTGTCCCGTATTAAGCCTAAAAAGGCATCTGGACCTGATGGGTTGAATGGGCTTGTACTGAAAGTCTATGTTTATCAATTGACTGGGGTTTTTACCCAGTTGTTGTTAAATACAAGAACAGTACCAAATTTATGGAAAATATCTACTGTTGGTCCCATACCCAAAAAACAAAACAGGAGCTAAAGACGTAAATTATTTTAGACCTATAGCACTCACATTTGTATTGGGGAAATGCATGGAAAGGGTAATCATGTGGCAATTCTGTTTTAGATCCGTTGCAATTTGCATACAAAAAAGCTAGAGGTACTGGTGATGCAGTGTTAACATTA
>NW_015644632.1:681890-688253 GCF_001515625.1 Sinocyclocheilus rhinocerous | reverse complement strand
CAAATGCAATGACTTCAGTTTTCTCTTTGTTTTACTGAAGAAAGTTTTGGCACATCCAACTGTTAATTTCATCAATGCATTGGCAGAGGGAGCCAATGGGGCTGTAGTCATTTGGCGATAAGGCTAGGTAAACCTGGGTATCATCTGCATAGCTGTGATACGCAATTTGGTTTTTTCCAAAAGTAGCTTCCAGTGGGAGCATATTCAGGTTAAACAAGAGTGGTGCAAGAATTGAGCCTTGAGGGACTCCGCATGTCATGGACGTCCAGTTAGACTTATGCTCTACTATACATACATTATTAACCTCTTCCTTCGAAGTATGACCTGAACCATTTGAGGACCATCCCAGAAAGCCCGGGAACAGTGTTGACTTGACTGCACAGACACTATTGGAAGAGAGCTGAACTGAGCTGGACGAAGACATCACTGAATCAACAATAAACTGACTTTAACTGATAAACTCACTGTTTTCTATTGTCCTCTTGCATTATCAGCACATGTTTTTTCCTGTTTAACACTGTAAAGCTGCTTTGACACAATCTGTATTGTATAAAGCACTATATAAATAAAGGTGAGTTGACTTGACTCACATTCATTAACCCACATTCATCAATTGAGAGACTGTTTTGAACAGATGGACTGGCAACTGTTTTTTAATGCAAGTGACAGTGTTCATGATATTATTGATAGTATTACGTCCTATTTATATTTTTGTGAGAGTAATTGTGTTCAAGTCAAAACTGTGAATATATAGCCAAATAATAAGAACTGGTAAGATATAAAATTATGCCTCAATGAGAGAAATGTAAGCCTTTATGAAGGGTGATAAGGAATTAGTTAGAGACAAGAATAGAGATCTTAGGGGGAAAATTAAAAGTGCTAAATTTGAATACAAAACCCAAATCGAAGGTAAATTCTTGAAGGCTAATGCAAAGCAAGTATGGGAGGGACTGAACGTGATGATGGGAAGGAAGAGAAAGAAAACAAATCCCATTCATTCATATAATGCATCCTTTGCTGATGAATTAAATGCATTTTTGCTTGGTTTGAAACTGGTGAATGTAGTTCTGTAGGATTTGTTCCGAAATTCCTTTATATGAGAATATTACCCTGGAAGAACATGAAATTGCATATTGTTTGTCCCGTATTAAGCCTAAAAAGGCATCTGGACCTGATGGGTTGAATGGGCTTGTACTGAAAGTCTATGTTTATCAATTGACTGGGGTTTTTACCCAGTTGTTGTTAAATACAAGAACAGTACCAAATTTATGGAAAATATCTACTGTTGGTCCCATACCCAAAAAACAAAACAGGAGCTAAAGACGTAAATTATTTTAGACCTATAGCACTCACATTTGTATTGGGGAAATGCATGGAAAGGGTAATCATGTGGCAATTCTGTTTTAGATCCGTTGCAATTTGCATACAAAAAAGCTAGAGGTACTGGTGATGCAGTGTTAACATTATATAATTCAGTTGCTGAGCATGTACAAAATACTTCAAACTATGCTAGAATTCAGTTTTTAGACTTTTCACCTTTTAATACAATGAAGATTCATATTCTGATTTAGCGACTGATTGATTTTGGGTTGATGGGGGACTTATTTGGTGGATCAAACATTTTCTTTCAAATCACCCACAAAGAGTGGCTATCAATGGCAATATGTCTGGAACAATTATTTTAAATACAGGAGCCCCACAAGGAACAATTTCATCAGCCATACTTTTTTCTTTGTTAATTAATGAGTTTAAAATTAAAATTAAGGTTATTTTTAAATATGCCTATGATATGGCTCCCATGGGTCTTCTGAGATTAGGAGATGTTGGCAGGACTTCTACATATCATGAACACATAAAAGCCCTTTTTGAGTGGTGTCAGTTGAGTGCACTTGTGATAAATACAGACAAAATGAAAGAGTTGGTAATTACTGGAGATAAATGGAACACCTTAGAGTTGGAACCTGTGGTGCTTGATGGGAATCCAATAGAATTGATCTGTAATTTTAAGTATTTGGGGACATTCATTGATGCCCAACTTAATTTTTTAGAGAAAACTGACAGCATTTGTAAGAAAGCCCAACAGAGGTTGTATTTAATTAGGAGGCTGAATCACTTTGGTATGAGTAAGAATATACTTGAAATGGTCTATAAAAATTTTGTGGATGGTATTTTTATTTTTAACATGACCTCGTGGTATGTAACCTGAGTGTTGTTAATAGAGTCAAGCTGTCCAAGATTGTGAACGAGGCAAGCAAGATAATTGATAAGACTCAAAGACATTTGAATGATCTCTATTGATGTAAAGTCAAGCAAAAGGCTATAGGCAACCACGAGCGACAAGCAAAGTTTACCAGTTATCTTTCGTGCCCAGTGTTGTCCAAATTTTAAATGCAAGTGACTGTTATTTATTTATTTATTTATTTTTATTATAAATTATTGTATATTGCATGTTTTTCTATATGTTGGTGATGTACTGTGAAGCCAGAGACAATTTTTCCAATTTTATTACAAAAAACTGTAATAAAATAAAATAAAATTACATAAAGGTCTGAGTAATGGAAAAGCAAAATATGCTAAAATGGGACAAATTTCTTGCTGACATACTGTATAGTACAATTTTTTTATGGATGGCAGTGTATCACATAATCACATATTGTTTTATTCATATTTATATTCACATTTTAAACAATGCATCATCCAAAGTCCTTGAAAATATAAAAAACAAAAAGGAATGAATAATAGAATAAATTAAATCAATACTAAACATTTATTTTAAGGCCCTCTTTTGGGAATCTCGCTGCTGTCAACTGTGAGTGGACACTGAAAACTAATAAGCTAGTTTCCATTCCTTTTGAGTGAGTTTTGAAAAGGCTTCAGAAAGGTCGTTGCTACTAAACTCACTGTACAAAGACCCTTGAAATCGGTCAACACTCAATTGAGTAGTTCAGCCAACACAGGGAGGGCAATTCAGCTCTCAGGGTGCAGCACTATATTGGTTGAGTTGTAAACTTGGCCTAGTGGACCAAACAATGTGATCAGGGGCCAAGATGGTTGATGTTCAGATGGAGGAATCACAGCTGATTCAATCATACTGTGTGAAACAATCAAAGCTTTTGTGTTCAGGGTCACAACCTGTTGGCTTACTGTGTGCTACAAGTCATTTCCGCAGACTTACAGATTTCTAATTTCAATGTGCGAATGAAAACTCATGGAATCTTTATTAAACCTGACTTATCAAAGCCCTATTTAAATAGTTAATAGTGATCATACCTCCAAAAGCTTCAAAAACCCTCTAAATGTGTCATTAAAGTAGTCCATGACTCAAAGACTTGGCCATATGTTGTTATTTACAAAAAATTGCAGTTCATTGGTGCTCGGTTATGCAGCCAGGTTGTTTTGAGCCAATCAAATAAGGCAAAAATGCCATGTGACAGAATATTTCATTGCTGCTGACAGTGTTGATTGGCCGATGGCACCAGAAGGAAAATCCATTTATGTCATCTGCTATACAACATAATGTAGATTATGTCTATGCTCACATAATTCATAAGGATAAAATCAAAAATCAGCACTACTTTGGGAACGCTTTTATAGGATGTCTTCTTTCAGTTCCAACTTCATCCCATCAACAGACACCCATCATCACTTTTGGAGAACATTGTGCAAATGAAACTGCTGCCATGAAATATAAGCAATTCCATAAAACCATACCAATATACTCATAAGCTGATTACATATATTGTTAAAATGAAATAAATGCCCGTCTTTGAATCATGCCAAGGGAATGAAAGCACATTTCCTCTGAGATTGTGATTCGGTAAATTGTACTTCTTGGGAGCAGCTACATGAGAGCGCTCCAAAAGCTGCGCTCATGCAGTACGCAAGTTACAGAAGGCCAAAAACTGTCAAGGGAAAAGTTTGTGCTGACCTCTTAACGTCAAGCAGCATGGTTCAGATTCTGGATGTGAAACTAAAAAACGCAACAAGAAAGGGGAGAAAAGGAAAAGTCCTTCTTGAGAGTTGTTTGACTGTTTGCCATGGCCTAGTTACTGACTTCCCATTACTCCCTCAATTATCTCACAGCTCCATCAGCGTTAAAAAAAAACACTGGGTGGATTTTTATCATTATAGGGTGGTTGTGTACACACACTGCCAACACACATTTATGTTCAAACAACATGTAAAAGTGCATTTCGCATCCGATGACCCCTTTAAGGCCTTGTTTTGGGAACCTTGCTGCTGTAAAATTGGGATTGGACACTGAAAGCTAATAAGCTAGTTTCGATTCCTATGGAGTGGGTTTTGAAAAGGTTTCAGAAAGACCGTCACCAATAAACTCACTATTCAAAGACCCTTGAAATCGGTCAACACTCAATTGAGTAGTTCAGCCAACACAGGGAGGGCAATTCAGCTCTCAGGGTGCAGCACTATATTGGTTGAGTTGTAAACTTGGCCTAGTGGACCAAACAATGTGATCAGGGGCCAAGATGGTTGATGTTCAGATGGAGGAATCACAGCTGATTCAATCATACTGTGTGAAACAATCAAAGCTTTTGTGTTCAGGGTCGCAACCTGTTGGCTTACTGTGTGCTACAAGTCATTTCCGCAGACTTACAGATTTCTAATTTAAATGTGCGAATGAAAACTCATGGAATCTTTATTAAACCTGACTTATCAAAGCCCTATTTAAATAGTTAATAGTGATCATACCTCCAAAAGCTTCAAAAACCCTCTAAATGTGTCATTAAAGTAGTCCATGACTCAAAGACTTGGCCATATGTTGTTATTTACAAAAAATTGCAGTTCATTGGTGCTCGGTTATGCAGCCAGGTTGTTTTGAGCCAATCAAATAAGGCAAAAATGCCATGTGACAGAATATTTCATTGCTGCTGACAGTGTTGATTGGCCGATGGCACCAGAAGGAAAATCCATTTATGTCATCTGCTATACAACATAATGTAGATTATGTCTATGCTCACATAATTCATAAGGATAAAATCAAAAATCAGCACTACTTTGGGAACGCTTTTATAGGATGTCTTCTTTCAGTTCCAACTTCATCCCATCAACAGACACCCATCATCACTTTTGGAGAACATTGTGCAAATGAAACTGCTGCCATGAAATATAAGCAATTCCATAAAACCATACCAATATACTCATAAGCTGATTACATATATTGTTAAAATGAAATAAATGCCCGTCTTTGAATCATGCCAAGGGAATGAAAGCACATTTCCTCTGAGATTGTGATTCGGTAAATTGTACTTCTTGGGAGCAGCTACATGAGAGCGCTCCAAAAGCTGCGCTCATGCAGTACGCAAGTTACAGAAGGCCAAAAACTGTCAAGGGAAAAGTTTGTGCTGACCTCTTAACGTCAAGCAGCATGGTTCAGATTCTGGATGTGAAACTAAAAAACGCAACAAGAAAGGGGAGAAAAGGAAAAGTCCTTCTTGAGAGTTGTTTGACTGTTTGCCATGGCCTAGTTACTGACTTCCCATTACTCCCTCAATTATCTCACAGCTCCATCAGCGTTCAAAGGCCGACCAACAGGGCGGCAGCCACAAAATGAGCAGCACCAGAACCACACTGTGAAATTTTCCATTTGGCACACAGATGAGGGAAGCTGTTATGGGTAATGTTGTTATGATGCAGACTTATCAGAGCACAAACATATTATCGTAGCCTACTAGATAACATATGGGCACTAGGGATAAACTGAAGCATATCATTTTTAATAACCAATCAGAGAAATATAAGAACTATGATATACGGCTGCCCTGAAATGTATTTGGACACTTAAAGCACATTTATATGCTTGAATTAACAAAACATAAAGTCATAAATTGCATTGTTGTGACTGATAAGACATCTCTCAGAATAACAAATGATGATAGATTTAGCCAGTTACATTTTACAATGCAATAGATTTTATTTGTGGCTTTTGAATAAAAGTTATTTCTAATTTGTTGGAGTGCATTTTGACTTGTTTGAATTATAATTATACTTCTATTGTATAATCTATTACACTAAAAAAAAAAAAAGTAATTGTAAAAATGTACAAATTTTGGGAAGAATAAAATAGCTGACGATTATATTTGTTAGTGCTCCATTCATTATTTGTTGGAATGTGGAGAATCTTCAGTGGACCATCCCCCCAAAAAAGCCTTTTAAAACTATTCAAATAGAGAAGACTATAACTGTGATGGCAGTGGTCTTGTAAAATTAGACAATGAATCTTTGTAGAGAGAGACCAATTAAAGTCCTAATTACCACATTTATGGCACATGGGAAAATGTCTGGGATTTAAATGTTCAACATTATTGATCAATGTGTTGAACAACAATATTAGTCACTAAGACA
>NW_015644632.1:677362-681679 GCF_001515625.1 Sinocyclocheilus rhinocerous | reverse complement strand
GTGTGTGTGAGAGAGAGAGAGTGTGAGAGTGGGGGGGGGGGGGGGGGGGGGGGGGGGAGTAAAGTACATGTTCCATGTTTGCCCTTGACCAATGAGCTTCAAGTTTCTCATATAAATGTTGCAGGCCTCCCAAAAGGCATACAATGTCTAAAACAAACAAAGAAGAGGTCTTCTACCTAATAGCTCAACACTGCTCTGAATCTTTCTTGCCTTATAAGGGTGATACCCAACCGTATCCATATGCAGATTTATTTGAAAATCAACTTTCCAGAATCAGCTAATCCAGATTACATTTAATCAGTTACTACCCAGCACTGTACATTCTCCTAATCAGGCAGAAGCGATTTATGTCACTGTCAAAACTAAATATATCAAATGCTGTTTAGATTTCCAGAGATACTGGGATATTATGGTGCCCTCATGCTTTTCCATGATTCACCCATGGTGCCATGATTAAAGTCAAAGGAATTTCCCACCGACTGCCAGCTGGGTCAAAACGGCCATGGCATGACCATACAGTTTCTACTTCTTCCCCATAGTTGAAAAGTTCCACAGCGACAAGCTGCGTGAAATGTCATGTGAAATGGAAAGCATCTGTCATGTCTGCTGAACATTAACAGATAGTTGGAATACAACTAAATTTGAAGAATAGAGAATAAGTGAGCGGTGTTTGCCTGTGTTTAGGTTTTGGGTGTGTTGCTATGCAGCAGCTAGGGTGTTGGTTGCTTATGATATTGTGGTCCCTATTTGGTCATTACAAATGTTTGTGATTTTTTTTTACTCACTTTATTGTCTGCCAAATGAAATCTGACCTACTACAACAAAAGCAACATCACATTCACCTCAAGTTTATTGGCACTTTTCCTTTATTTATCGTCATAGTTCTTTTTTTTAACAACTGTTTAGTGAAAGAATGTAATTAGCACACAGTCCCTGTCAGGATTATTAAATTTACTGTCATTGCAAGAAACAAAGTTGTAGGATTGTCTTAAAATGATCATATGTGTTAGTAACATATATTATACATGACAACTTTCAGAATAGTTTTAGCATGGTAATGAATATGACAATGGGAATGTATCTGGTCTCGGTGGACTAGATCTGCTTCACATGCTGCTGCTGCTGCTGCATCAAAAGGCATACATAATCCCCATAGCAGATCTAGACAGGTGGTCCTGGGGGAGGTGGAGGGTTACAGAGGAAAACCATTTATTCTGATTGGCTGCAGAATCAGCAGAGGCTAACCAGCTTGTGCCATGAAGTAAATGATGTGATTGTTCGCAGATTGCATGTAAAGAACTAGAGTTTTATGACTGAACTAGATATTTAGCCTAAAGATGTGTTACGCATGCATGTTGTTCTGCATGTGAACACAGAACCCTGCAATTATCCTGCAACTTAAACACACAATTATGGGGTGTATTGTACTATAATGTGGATGCATAAACCGTGCTGTAGTAATTGAAAAATGTATTTGATAATCATCTTCTATGACATAATCTACTGAATGACTAAACATTTCCTATCTGGGCTTTGAAAGCACTGTAATTACGCACTAACATGATGTACTCTGCTTTTATTTTATGAGTTAGAATGAAAAAAGCAGTAGGTGAAACGATCAAAGTTAACTGCTTTCCTTTGAAACAGATGAAAGAGATGAGGAAGTGCACAGAGTTATAGACCGTTTGTGGCAAATGCTTTTAAAAGATATATATATTTTTTTTTTCAGTTTAGGCTTAAGATGGAGGAAAACAACCCACATAAAACAATCAGCTCTAATTGAGAGCACATGTATTCGAGGAAACACCATGAAAACAGGAGAGCCCTTGAGGGGCTTCACAGCTGCTAGAACAAGCCAACAAACCGAGGATGTTGCTAGAGTTTCTGATGAAAACTGTATGAATAAATGTTAATTGTGAAGGAGATGTGGAATAATTCCCAGGAACAGACAGCTTTTTATTGGGCTTTCCTAAAAACTCTTGCTTTGTTATAGTTGCTTTGTTTTCCTAAAAACTCCTGTTGCTTTGTTATAGGCTGGTTATAAAAAGACTTTTCAATGACTGATGGCTCTTAACCATTCCTTGAATAAAAGAAAGGTTGAAATTCTAGAAGCTGTAACTTTCATGTTGGGAAAAAAAGATGTCAAAAGAGGTCAGTAAAATGGATTTATGGTTAAGAAACACCCATGGTGGATTGTATGTAACGTTTCACCCTAAATGGTTAAAAAAACATTTACTCCTGTGGTGAACAACAGCATCAAAGAGTTCAAATTTCAAGGAAAAATACTGAAATTAAATATTCTGCATTTAACAGTGTCTATAAGGCAAGTATAATAGAAACTTAGGGTTATATAATCCAGCATTCCAGACTCTTTTCATTTATTCAGATCTCCTCAATGTTCCTTTGATCGAAAAGTCTTGATAGCCACTGAAATAGATGAGCAGTTCAGAAGTATGTTTGAGGAGAACCTTCTCCTCCTATCAGATATCAAATAATGACTGTTTGCCTTTAATGTGTCAAATAAATCTAAAGATGTCAAAAGAGGTCAGTAAAATGGATTTATGGTTAAGAAACACCCATGGTGGATTGTATGTAACGTTTCACCCTAAATGGTTAAAAAAACATTTACTCCTGTGGTGAACAACAGCATCAAAGAGTTCAAATTTCAAGGAAAAATACTGAAATTAAATATTCTGCATTTAACAGTGTCTATAAGGCAAGTATAATAGAAACTGAGGGTTATATAATCCAGCATTCCAGACTCTTTTCATTTATTCAGATCTCCTCAATGTTCCTTTGATCGAAAAGTCTTGATATCCACTGAAATAGATGAGCAGTTCAGAAGTATGTTTGAGGAGAACCTTCTCCTCCTATCAGATATCAAATAATGACTGTTTGCCTTTAATGTGTCAAATAAATCTCAGAGCACAAATGGTGATTTCTTACAATGATTACTTGTACAATTCCAATGTAGCAGAACAAAACATATCTTAATGAACATCTTTGGCATTCACAAGAACATCTGAACTCCTCCATACTTTTGTTTTCTTTGGAAATACAAGCTCCACCGCTGTATAGAGGTCACCTGAAGTACTTTATTACACTGTAAAAAAGTGGTAACCTGCAACTGTTACCTTGAAGAGCTATTTGTACCTGATTTAACCCATAATGGCAGTATAAATTAGAGTATTTAGGTAAACACCAGTTTGTTATCTTGTTTATGTTAAAAGCTAGACTTTAAGCTGTTAGCGTGCATTTCTTAGAATTTAATTCCATTTCAAGTTACAATTCTGTATCACGTTTTTAGAAACTGAGTGTAATTTTAAATGCAGTTTATTAATAAGAGAACCTATGACAACAGCAATTAAACATTTTCAGTAGTTTTATTGAAAAATAGCTTCCTTTCTTGATAGCGATCTTTTTCCACGCTGGTTTCGTAAACCTGGTGACTGTGTCTCGATATCTTCCGACGGCTGGGCTGGTATGGGCACTACGTAGGTGTCAGGTTCTGGCTGGTAGGGGCCTGCTTGGAAATATTTGGCCAGCTGAGCATGTGTTTTTGGGTTCCAGCATGTCATTTCAACTCTTCATTCATACATAGTGTTAATAAAAAAATAAAATAAAGTAATACTACATTAACTGAAAACGTTAACTATCACTAATAAATAAGAACATAAGGCTGTGGAATTCACAATGTGCAATTCAGACATGAAAAAAACTATTCTATGTCCATAGACTTGCAACAAATTCCAACTGCATTTCAACTGATATCACTGGAAAAACAACTATATTCTGATTGTAAACGTCCTTACTAAATATACAACACAGGCATGCAATTCATCTTTTGGTGTGAGTTGGTATACAACAGATAAATATTCAGTTTAGGATAACAAAACAAAAGCCAGGTCTGAAAATTAAGAGAAGTTGAACCGTTTGCCATTTTCCTTGAGAGAGAAAGAACAACACATTGCACTGCAACGAGCACGTTTACACTTTGCAAACTTTCAAATGTGCAGGGAATCAGTTCGTAGTGTTTATAGGACATAGTGCTAAACATGAGTTTCTTACAAATACAAAATGCAGTTATGTTACAAGCAAAGACACATTGTGGAACCATCGGCAAGCACACAGGTTTCTTACAAGCCTCTCCACTTGACTTTGTTAAATGTGCATATGAACGAGGCTTGATCTGGACTTAAATGCAGTTTTTGACAGTACACAAGATACACATTCACTCTATGTTTCTATACTTTTAGCTTCCTTTCTTGATAGCGATCTTTTTCCACGCTGGTTTCGTAAACCTGGTGACTGTGTCTC
>NW_015644632.1:663623-668155 GCF_001515625.1 Sinocyclocheilus rhinocerous | reverse complement strand
AGTTATCTGCTTTTGCAAAAAACGACTGTTGGAGTTATCTGCTTTTGCTATAAAACTTTTAATATGTAAAAAAACATACTTTCAATTAACTTTAATTTTGTAAATTACCTGTATTTGTTTAAGTTAGTATTGCTTAATCAAAACAACCCAACTGCAGTTTGATTCATATTACTTGGAATGCGCAATAAAAAAACGTGATTTATGCAAAAAAATAAAAATGGAGTTACCGGTTTTTGCAAATTAACTCTTCATATGCTAATGGAACACACTGCATTTTTAACCTGAGCGTTGCCTACATGTATCATCAATGATGAAAACCACAAATTAAAATGAAACGTCAGCAAGAAGCAAGTTATCAGGCGCAAGCTTGATGACTGCTGTTAACCTGTTAACTTTAGCCCACTGCGTCATCGATTAACATTTTCAAGGCAAAATTAGTCTATTTACAGTCATCTCGCCCCCATAAAGAGCTACCACTGTTGAACACTGTTAACATAAACGCTCATTGTTAGTAGTTTCACATGCGTTCTCAGCAAAACGAAGCTCTTTCTTGCTGCAAACGGGCCACGGGTATATAACCATCACTGGCTCCAGTATGATATATAGCGCTCAGCTGGTGTTAGTGGCAGTCCAGTCCTTTCTTTGGTTTGGTTGTTTTTTTTTTGTGTTTTTTTTTAAGAGTTGGCAATCATTCAGCAATCATATCCATGGTGGTTATCCTTATTAGCTCAGAGCGAGTGCTAATCTCGCTGACACAGGATGTGTAAGGGATCAGGCAGTCTAGATAGCAAACTACGCAAAACCTGAAATGGGTTAAAGATTGTGTTAGTTCATCTCAGTGGCAAAACCGCTACCTTCAAGTGTAAAACAAAAGTATGAACATGCAGTTCTTCATCGATTAGCTATAATGTTAAGCAAAGACACAGCAATCATATGATCAGCCGCTTACTCTCGAGCTCTGTTCCGAACCCCGCTGGGCTGCTTAGCTAGACGGCATTATGCTGCCTTCTAAAAGACCTCGATTTGTCAAAATCTCACCTCAACACATTTCATTAATAGACATGCTCTTCTTCATTTTGTCAATTCATCTGAATATCAACATTTCAGTCAAAACAGTTTTTAGATTAACTGATCTAATTATGTGTCTCTATAATCTGTGATATTGTATGATGTTGAATATCAAAGGTTGTTTTGTTTTGGACACACTAAAGTTTTTAGGTATGCGTAGCAAGATAATACATTTCCTTTCAATTCTATCAATGAGAACAAAGCTTTCAAATTCGGTCAATCTTATAATGAAATTCATTCAATAAATGTCAAATGCTCTTATATTACATTATATGTGTACTTGTCATCTTAATTATTTAATGTTTGTTTGTATAAATCTTTCATGAAGACAAGTTTTTATTACAGGCACCATTTATCTATAATATTTCAACATACAAGGAATTGGAGTAGAAACAAAAAGTTGATATGCAAACTGCCTTACGTGCAATTAAAATATTTATATACAACTCAGTTTTTATTTAAGTGTTGATTATACATAAAGTTGATTAATTGAATATTAAATAAACAATTTTGGTTTTGGTGTTTCAGTAAAAATCTCATATTCGGTGCATAATTAATTAAAACGTGTAATTATTATTATTATTAGTGTTACTATTAAGTAGGGATGCACCGATGTATTGGTCAGTAATCCGTATCAGCCAATAAAAGAGTGTGATTTTTATATCTGAAAATAAATACCAACTGAATATAATAGTTTGGGCTTAATATTAATATTTTTGTAATGTACCAAATGAGAGGGTTCCCTCTATAGTTTACAGCATTAGACATTTTTTTCCTTAAGAAATCCAAACTATCGGTATCGGAATAAATCATTCTGAATGATCTGTGGAATCGTTATCGGTTGAGAAATTTAGTATTGTGCATCCCTACTATTAAGACATAAATGATATTGATATGCCTGTATATAAGTCATAGAAGATATTAAGCAAATGTTTTTATTTATTTCCCTATTCATTTTATTGGCACTTATTTCCAAACTGGCTGATGCACCTGCACTTATATGTAAATATGTTACAATTTAAAAATAATTAAACTTTGTTTGTCTTCTCCTAACTTACCCTATATTTCAGCAAAGTGAAAAGCAATGTTTAAAAAAAAGTTTGGTAATGTTCACTGTATTACCCGATATTTGTGTGTGCGTTGTGTTGTAATTCTTATTAGAGTGTCACCATGCTAGCTTAGCAACATGTTAATGTCAAATTCCATTGGAATCAATGCTATCCACCTGATTTTTCCAGTAAGAGCAGGTGCAGGCATTTGTAAAATTTATGGGTCTGGCTTCTGGTGTCAAACGCTTCCAGCTATTTTTAGCTGTACAAAACAGCTCGTTTTGCTGCTTAATGTTGCAAACACACTGGTTTGTAGTGCAAACAGTTTTACCGTTTACTGCACTTTGTTATTATTCTTGTTATTTCCCTACAACGGCTAATGAACCGGCATTCTCGCAAATTCACAGAAAACGGCTTCCACATTGAAAAATAAGGTGGATTTGTTGTTTTCAAATTATTTGAGGCTTCTGTTTCATTTAGAATGTTGCCTTAGAAGCTCAACACACCTCAACGAGACCGCTCACAAGGTTTTGGGACAGAGCTCAAGACTAGTTTTCAGTCAACCGTACTGTGCTTACCTGGGTAACCCTGTCCATTGTAAGGGATGCCTACACACTGAGAGGAGTCACAGTATCCTGGAGGTCCAGGTGGTCCTCTGACTCCGGGTCCACCCTGCCGCCCTGGTGGGCCACGGGGCCCCGCTGTGCCTGTGGGGCCAGGGGGTCCTATCTGAGACTGCCCTGGTGGCCCTGGAAAAAAGCAGACAGAGGAGGTGTAAGAAAGCGTCCTTTACTTCGCCTCTAGGTTTTCACTGGATGTGGATGGGGAAAAGTGATTTCGAGCACTGTAATTTAAATATTTTGACTTCTTAATTAAAAGGAAGAAGGGGTAAATCTGTCTAGACGGTATAAACCAAACTGGAATGCTGTCCCTCGACTCTCCCTATCATGCACTCTGAAGTCAGCACATGTGTTGCCAATAAAGTCAAACTACAAACAGTGAGTCACCGCAAGCTTCCTCCTACTGTACATATACAATCGCTGTGTATTTCATTCACGGAGACGTCTTGGCATTGTTTGCACGAGGAAGATGTTTCCATTTCTTAATAGTTTTCTAGCTCCTGGAAATGTGTGGTTTTACATTAGCAGACTGGATAGTAATTAAACGCGTCCCCTGGAGAAAGTGCAGAATTGTTTGTTGTAGTTACCATGGAGCGAATAATTCATTCAGAGCCTTTGTGTTGCGCTGGGATGAGTGTATCAGGAGTGACTGCGTTCAGAATGCTAAGCATGTCTGTACAAATTCTCTCCAATAATAACTGGATTACTTCGGCCTTATGATCATGGCTCAGCATGGAATCTACCACTTTGGCCAGCTTTGCTTCTTATGATAATGGAAGTGCCTTGTTGACTGAAAACAGAATTGTTTCCAGGTTTTCGTGTATCAGGAGGCCTGGGTGCAGATTATTACTGTTATAATATCTGTGACATCTTCTGCATTGGCCCCTAACAGGCAATGGGATTAAAAGACAATTAATATTTATGAATATTCACAAATATAATCAATTTGAGTGCTCTGCCGGATGAGAACAAAGCTTGAACTGAACTGAGCTAAATAATAACACTATTGTCTTCTGTTCTTATTGAATAAACTACCCACGGATGTCTGGAGTCAATTCATGAGATCATTTCAGATTTTAACTGAACAGTAAGATCATTTGGACGGTTGATTCAGGTATAGCCAGCAGGAAATAAGCGTGCTGACTGCCCTGATAGTGGCTCTGCTGCTTATATTTGCGGGGAATACGGTTTTTCGTCCACGTCGACTGAAGAATGCAGATGTTCCACTGATAATGGAACCGAATTCTTTCATGAACATTCTTTAGAATAAAATTCTTCTTAACTTCTATTTTCTTCAAAAAAAAAATTACTTAAGGGGTGAAAAATGTTTGGATTATTTTGTATTCCAAAAAAATTCTTAAGAATATATGTATTTGTATTTATATTTTTTCTTAAGATTAAGACAAAACTGAATAATTCAAGTTGTATGCTTGGAATCACTTCTGGTTCCTTTCTGATGATACTCAGCACTATATTCATGGCCCGACGAAACACCAATACCAATTCACCATATCAGTTCACAAAACTAACGGAATGCATAGATGATATATAAAAAAAGGATGACTAGTAATTTGCTACTGCTAAATTCTAAAAAAACAGAGGTTTTAATTATTGGACCAAAAACCTCTGCATGTAATAACCTAGAACACTGTCTAACACTTGATGGCTGCTCTGTTAATTCCTCATCATCAGTTAGGAACCTAGGCGTGTTATTTGATAGCAATCTTTCCTTTGAAAACCATGTTTCTAGCATTTGTAAAACTGCATTTTTCCATCTCAAAAATATATCTAAATT
>NW_015644632.1:661410-662354 GCF_001515625.1 Sinocyclocheilus rhinocerous | reverse complement strand
TTAATAAACAAACTCCAGCTGGTCCAAAATGCAGCAGCTAGAGTTCTTACTAGAACCAGGAAGTACAACCATATTATCCCAATTATGTCAACTCTGCACTGGCTCCCTATTGAACATTGAATACATTTTAAAATCTTGCTAATTACTTATAAAGCCCTGAATGGTTTAGCTCCTCAGTACTTGAACGAGCTCATATCGCATTATTGTCCTTAACGTCTGCTGTGATTCACACCAAGAACGATAACTATAAACTTTAAATTCTCAAGCTTGTGATAGCAGGATTGATTCTGATTGGGTGTCAATGTTTTTATTGTTCATCAGCTAGAAAAATGCATTCTGAAAGTGATTCCAATGATATGGTTTCTCTGTGCCTTTATCGTTATAGCTGTGGTGTGGACGCTGATATCCTTTAATATTGAGAACGTTTTTTAGAACTACATTTTTATCATTATCATTAAAGTTATCGTATTTGGTGTGAACAGGCCTTTATTCCGAGGTCACTGTAGGCATACGGATCCAGTCTGTATCCAGACCAGATGGTGGATCAGCGCCTAGAGATGACCTCTACAGCCCTGAATGTCAGCGGAGACCATGTCAACTAAACAAACCCCAGAGACAGATCCCCTGCGAAGACCTCGTCACCTTGACGACCACCGGTACAAGACCACGGGAACCAGATGATTCCTCTGCACAATCTGACTTGTGTTGCAGTCTGGAATTAAACCATGCCATGCTGGTTTCATCTGGCCAGAGGAGAACCTGGTTTCTCCTCTGAACCTGGTAAGGGGCGTAACATTTCCGTCACACGCTTGAGGTATTCAGCCAATCACAACGCACTGGATAGCTGGCCAATCAGCGCACACCGCGCTATTCAGAAAGATGAGCTTTGTAAAAATTGATGCGTTTCAGAAAGGTGGGGCATAGAGGAGCAACAATAATGTACA
>NW_015644632.1:632002-656242 GCF_001515625.1 Sinocyclocheilus rhinocerous | reverse complement strand
CTTGTTGTTTGTCATTTCTCCGATCACAAATGCAGACATGGTTTTATGTTACACTCTGGCCTGACAGGGCATCACAGTATGGTAAGGGGTGTAACATTTCCGTCACATGCTTGAGGTATTCGGCCAATCACAACGCACTGGATAGCTGGCCAATCAGCGCACACCGCGCTATTCAGAAAGATGAGCTTTGTAAAAATTGATGCGTTTCAGAAAGGTGGGGTATAGAGGAGCAACAATAATGTACAGTATGTGGAAAATAATGTGTTTTTTGAACCTTAAACCGCGTAAACACATTGCATTAAACCAAATACACAAAATAATGTTCTTATTAGCAACATCATGACCCCTTTAAAAATCATCATAAATAACTTGATGTCTTTTATATTAATTTTATATTATTTGTTGTAATTAAGCATTACAACGTAATGCAAGCTGCATATAATACATATTACTACTACTAGGGTTTTGTACAAGTACTCTAAAGTGACACCAATGATTGAAAATGTAAACAATGATCAGTCATGACTATACGAGACGTGACTATTTGCTGAATTCAGAATTCAGTAACAACTACAAAATTAGTGAAATGGGGACCTTGTATTTTAATTTAATTAATTATATTTTCTAATAACAATTTTCAGCACTCTAATACTGTAGTGTGCACACAAAAAGATTATTAATAATTAAAGACTATTATTAATTAATACTATTTAAAATACCTGGAACCTTAAAAAAATAAAACACGAGTGCTGAACTCCCATCAAACCAGTCAAAATGAAAATATTGAGGGCGCTTATGATTATAACGGTAATCTACAGGAAGTTGATCAGTGAGTCTCTGGCAAGAACCGCCACACAATCAGATATTGCTGAAAATTGTCATTTTCTTCTAAGAATAAAAATTAAGATGTCCTTAAGAAAATATCTGAGAACTTCTAAGGATTGTTTTTGAGAATTGCACTTTCATACAAACTTACAATCTTATGAAATTTTGGTAACACTTTAGTTTAGGGACCAATTCTCACTATTAGCAAGTTGCTTATTGGCATGCATATTACTAGCATATTGGCTGTTTATTAGTAATTATAAAGCACATATTAATGCCCTTTTTCTGCATGACCATATTTTAGATCCTTCAACCCTACCCCATACCTAAACTTAACAACTATATTTCTATTAAGCAGCAGCAAATTTGGAGTTTATTGATTAATAGTTAGTTAATAGTGAGAACTGAACCCCAAACTAAAGTGTGACTGAAATATCTTAACTTCAGATTTTCATGAATCCAGCCCATGGATCTCAATTCTCTGGAATTCTTTGGAAAGGCTAAAAGCATACATAAACAGCACAACACAGGAAAAAACCCTGAATATTTTTATATCTGAAAAATTGATTTGTCTGAATATTGCTACAGGCCTATTGAGGCAAACACTTCTACTGACTTCTTTTTCAAATTCTTAAGGCTCTCTTAATCCCAACTGTCACAACACGGTTTGATGAGGGGTTAGCACACGTTTGAGCCAACCTATCCAAACAATCCAGGGGAAAAAGCTGTTCCTGATCGTTTGGAAAAACTAATGGCAGCAGTTGTGTAACAGGCCATTCATGTCTTAATGATTCATCAATTTGCGCTAATGGTCATCTATCATGCCTAAACAGTCCCAGAATGAGAAACATTGTGATATGGAATAACAACGTAGAAATCACAGTTGTTAAATACACGTTAACGATAATTAGAATTGGTTCCATTAATCAGGAGGTTTTGGATAGGCTGTGTCTGAAAGCCTTGGAAAGGCAAGTGTGTGTACAAACTCTGTCTATAATTAGCAGTGAAATGGACTGGTTAAGCTGAGGTGGCGTTAGGTTACACGAAGACATACCAGGAGGTCCAGGTAATCCTCTCTGTCCTCGAGTGCCAATGCCTGGACTTCCTCTTTCACCCTTCTCTCCGGGCAATCCTAGGATGTTATGGGTAAATGCATTAAAAAAATGCAAACCATATGTGACTGATTGGCAGTAACATCAAACAGGGAGTATATACATGAAGATGATTTTAGGGGAAAATGAATTCTATTACAATCATGTGCATCAAACATTTGTTTCAGTTTTTGAGGCATAATTTATTTATTTATTTAGTTTTTTTTAATTAAACCTATAAATGCACAAATACATTCAAGGTGGTTGGTTACTGGCCCAAGCCAAAAGAGCCCACCCTCAAATCTCTATGACAGATAAAGATGCCTTATTTTGCCGTCTTTAACAAGATTTCATCCCATGTGACGTAAATGTATACCTCTTTCTCCTGGAGGCCCAGGCAAACCTGGATTTCCTGGGAACCCGTTGGGTCCGGGCTGACCTGGCTCTCCATGGGGTCCCTGGTTGCCAGGTGGGCCTGGAGGTCCAGAAGGTCCAGGACTATTACTCCTGTAGTTATTGGGGATCTGGTTCAGCATCATATCGATTCTGCTCATTTGTCCTACAAGCAAATGAAACGTTTTCTGTTGTAACATGAACAAAACTTGATGCAGCGGTGGCTGGAATATTTTGTTATTTTTTGTTATTATTTTGAAGTGCCTTACTGCTGACTAACTGTTCACAGACTTGTCTTGCTACAGAGCGCATCATATTCTGTGACGCAGTGTCTCCCTGGAAAACAGAAAACAGAAAAATCTAGATTGTTCTTGCTCAAGCAAAAGCATTTTTGCTGGCAATGTTCTGGGTTGTTACTAAGCCATTGCTAGTTGGTTGCTAGGATTTTATTAGGAGTTGCTGTACAGTTGCAAGTGTGTTCTTCATGGTTACTAGGGCATTGCAGGGTGGTTGCTAAGGTACTGTAAGCATTTGCTAGGGTGTTCTGGGTGTACAATGCATGATTTAAAATGCAAATTGTATGAAAGTGACACATACCCTTTCACCCTTCTCTCCTTTCACGCCAACAGGTCCCTGGGATTGACAGATGAGAAAAGATGAGTTAGAAATCACTCAAATCACTATCACCTATAGCAAGTGACCATAGGTTTGGTTAGGTTGAATGGCACACTATCGAAATTTGTACATGCATTCATTTATATAAATGTCTTTAGAACAAGTCCTATGATATTTAGAATGAGCCAAATGTACATACTGGGTAGCCAGTGTCTCCAGGTTTTCCTGGTTTTCCTGTAATTCCTGGCATTCCAGGTGATCCTGGTGGTCCCTGAAAATATTAATCTCATTAAGCATTACTCATATAGATTATAATTACCATTCAGTTACTGACAAATAGCCTAAACTCACAATATCAGCTCATTCACAATCACTAACACAAAGAACCCGCATTTTTTTTTTTTATTTTAGTTTTAGTTATTTGTACATCAAGCTAAACTAAATGAAACGAGAAATATTTCCTTTGGAACTAACTTTTTATGTCAACATTTACTTTAAGTAACATGTTTTTTTAAGGGTTTTAGTTTTAGTTTTAGTTAACTATAATTCAATCAAGACAACTCTCTGAAGATTTTAGCATGGTGATGGATATGACAATGTTAATGTATTTGGTCTTGGCGGAACAGATCTGCTACGCTGCTGCTGAATTGCTGCTGCTTGTTGGTTATGCATGACAACTCTCTGAAGATTTTAGCATGGTGATGGATATGACAATGTTAATGTATTTGGTCTTGGCGGAACAGATCTGCTACGCTGCTGCTGAATTGCTGCTGCTGTTGGTTATTGCTGTAGTTGTAGATTATTGCTGCTGCTGCAAGCAAGTACAGGAACTTGCTACTGCCGATGCATATGGCTATACGGTGCCGTGAGTGTTTAAGACATACTGCTGCTGCACAAATAACATATAAAATAACCCATAGCAGATTTATACAGGTGGAGCTGGGGAAGGTGGAGGGTTTCAGAGAACTCTGAAAGCGCGCTGCAGGAATCTCTAGTGAATGCTAGCCAGCCATATAAATGCAAGGCAGTAAGCTCATTGGCTGCATATGCAGCATGAACCAATCAGTTTGTGCCAAGTCGTTTAACTCTCTGAATATCATCAGTTACGTTAACAACCCGTCACCTGCGCCATCAAGAGTTTCATGACTGAACTATATATTTAGCCTTATAAACAGCACACGTCCTATTATGACAGCTTGGATAGTTGTGGTCAAAACCATATGCACATTCAAATTCCTACTGGGTAATAATAACTCTTAAAATGTCAATTCCAGTGGCTCCAAAAATGCTTACACTTAATTTGAAGGTGATGCTGTTATAGTATAATTACACAAATGAGTACTGAATAATATTAAGTACTTACGATACGGTTAATGTTTGGGTTTGGTTGCTTGTATGCATGCATGCACAATTTACTGTTATTACTACAGTAAGTACTAGTATATATATATATATATATATATATATATATATATATGTAATCCAATATAATTCATTAAGTCCTTGTAAGTCACTGTATTTGTGAAAGAAATGTGGACTGTATTAAGGAAGAACAGAAAATTTGATGCACGTGCTGTATTGCAGAATTTTTTAGCTGACATGACAGTCTCACACTCATCAGATATTCAAAAGCTTGCACATTACATACCATTGGTCCCGATGGACCTCTTGGTCCAGACGGGCCTTCATTTCCTGGTGGACCCTGAACAAAAACATATGCCATCATGCACAACTAATAGCATTAGCAAAGATTCATTCAATCTGGAGAAAGTTTAAAGATGCCCTTGAGATGGGCCTAACACAATCCACTGAATATGTCTGACAAGACAGAAGAGACAAGTCAGATAACAACGCTAAAACTGAAAACATGCACTTTCAAACCAGTTCAAGGTGCACTTTAAAAACTTCAATCTTACCCTTGCTCCAGAAGGTCCAACAGGGCCGAGCGGACCTGGAGCGCCAGTCGAGCCCTTGGAAGAAGGAAAAATACTTAATGTCATCCGTCACACCAGTGGTTCAAAATACAGGTTTTTGAATCAAACAACCATTTAGTTGTTCATGGATCAAAGCTGAGCAATTTCAAATATTGTCAGGATATGACTAAACTCAACCTTTCCATGGAAGAGAAGGAAGGTTTTTCTAAACCATATTAATACATGTACAAATAAACTTCTTGCAAAGTAAAAGTGCCTTCATCCTGTACAGAAATAAGTACAGACATTTGTTTTTCTATCTGTGTATTTCTTTTGGAAGTCAAAAATAAAATGACGTTATGATGAAGGTGTTAGCAATCATTCCGCTCTGTTTTGTTACCCCGCTGTAAATCTGTGTGCTTATGAGGATGTGAGTTGTGTTTGCCGATTGTTTTTTAAGCATGCATGTAATCATAAAGCCATTTATCTGATAAACACATTAAATCTTCTGATCCCACACTGCACAAACCTTCCAGGATCCAATACAACACAATTTACCATGGATTTCATGAAGCACTTAAAAACAGCTCAAACGAAAAAGCACTAACCCGCTGTCCAGGTAAACCTGGGTCACCGGGGTCTCCCTTAGGTCCAGGCCGCCCCTGAAAACGGAAGAAATGAAGCAAGCTTTCACACTCATTCCTCTGTTACATGATATTGAATGGAATTTACATCTCAGCCGTATGTGGATGAGGGGGCGAGTGAGTGCTGGCTCCGTTAAATAAATGGGTCCGAGTCTTTTAGTCATAAATTACACCAACACTATACAGTACTGTAGCCAGACAGGTTTAAGATTTTAATGTCCCAGGAAAGTGAAATAGAAGGCATTGGTGCCCCATAACTTGTTTAAAAGCAAATACATAACATACAAATAGAACATACATGAAACATAGCTAGTTTTAAACACATTAAATGCCTGACCCGTCCCCTTTAAATGTGTTAATTTGACATTCAAATCATTCTATAAAAACCCTGGCATATTTGTAGAACATTGTGCATTTTCAGTTGGCAAAAATCATATAATATTTATTTTGACCTCCTGAGATAGAACAAAAACATTTTCTTAAAGGTAAGCATCTCCTGATTTTCAAATAGTGTTATTTCAGTATTATTTATATACTTACATATCATTTATTAATATTTGCTTGAATTAGCTTTTATTTTTTTGACTTTGCCTTCATTTTAGTTTAAATTCAGTTTAGTTTTTGTATATGTATTTGTATACATATATATATTTTTTTTTTTCTATATTTTTATATCTTTTTTATGTTTAACTATATTTTTTTCTTCTTGATTTTTTCAAGTTAGTAATTCTAGTACTCAAACTTATTTTATTTCAGTTATTTGCCAGAGCAGCATTTCTAATTTCCGGTTATTTCATTTTAAGTTTAATCTACCGTTTATATTTTATTTTATTTCAGCTTAATTTCAATTATCTAAAACGATTTTAATAGTTTGAGTTTTAGTTAACAAGACCAACACTATTTCAAACCCTGTTTCAGGCTTAAGAAAGGTCTTAATATTTACTCATTTGATTATATGAGCGCAATACTAAAATTTCACAGATGAAAATGGACAGAGTTGCGTGCTTTACTTACTGGTTCACCAGGAATAGACAATCCATTAGGGCCCTGTGGGCCTGGTGGTCCCATTTGTCCTGGTTGACCCTGCTCCCCACGTGGGCCCATTGAACCCTGCAATAGCAATGAACAGGTTTAAATCCTGTTAAATTTCCCAGTTTCAGCACTCTAGGAAGAAGTGCTGAGAGAAATGGTTTCTTGATGGTATCGATGGAGGAACCTGTTCAACATCTACTTCACTATCTGACCATTTGGCATTCATCAGCAGGTCATTTAGAAACTAGAGATGGAGGAGGAAGATAAGCTTACCGTGGGGCCAGACTCTCCTCTCTCACCTCGTGAACCTTTTGTACCAGGGCTGCCCTGGAAACACAAAAAAACAAAGAAAAGAATTTCAGATTCGTTACAGAGTAATGTTTCCAAGTTCACTCATCTGAGGTTTACCCAACAGTCTTCACTTCTGCTTTCTGACCTTAAAGCGTATCCCCCTAATGTCCACGAGCAAGTCACTAGTCATCAGCTCACGCTGTGCTGTTAACCATCGCTAAACCCCAGATGTTCAATACATGCATAATGGTGTGGAGAGAAGAGCCCCCATAAACATATTCCTGTGCTTAATGTAAAGAGAAGGACTGAAATTACAGCACTGGGGCATTGGAAAAATATCCCACCTTCCCTGAACCCTGGACCTTTTCGTCCACATCGTGAGAAGCGAGATTTGCAGAGGTAGCACGATGACTTCAGAGACAGAGGAAATGTCATGGGACTCTAATGATCTTACCGGAGGGCCCGCGGGGCCTGGAGGACCAATGCTGTCCTGAGCACATGTGCAGGAGTGAGGAAGAGCGGGACATTTGGCTTCATCTCTCTACAGAAATGGAGATACAAATCAAACCTTCTGAAAATGTTAAAGACATGACAGTTTAAAAAAGAGAAAAGAATTGCAATAATAAAGACAGCTGGCATGATATCAATTCGAAGGTAAAAACCTGTTAATTAGTTGCCTTACTGTATACGGTGAAAAACTGTAATACTGTAGATCTAATGGGACATGTAATTAACTTTTACAGTAAAATACTGTTGTTGTTTTTCAGTGAAAGAAATGTTTTGAAATGAAATAAATATTTTAATTGTTTTATTATTGGTTATGTACATTAGAGTTTTATGTTTCATCTTATGTTGTTAAATTAAAGTTTATTGCATTATTTCAGTGTCATGTGTGTTACCGCGATGGGTGTTTTGTATTTGTATCTGGAATTACCTGTGTAATTGTGTATTTCATTTATTGAAGTATACATACAGTTTTTGTTTGTTTGTTTTGTATACTGTAAATTTCAGAGATTTTTACAGTGTCAAGTAAGTTTCAGTAAAGATAAAAAACAAAATGCTGCACTGGCCACAGGAGGAACACAGTGGTGTACATCTACCTGCCCTTGGCTACTCTCCATGGCCAAAAGTATGTGCACACTCCCTTCTAATGAACGGGTTTGGCTAAGCCCTTTAATTCCCGTGAAGACAAATGCTAAAAGGAAAGCAAAAATCCACGTGTTTCATGGAAGACTGTAAGGTTTGGAAAGGCATGAGGGTTAGTGTTCCTTGTCATTTCTTTGTGAAATTTACTAGAAATGTATAAAATTATATAATCTTTTGATTTTTAGTCCAGTTATTTTTTTTCCATATTATCCAGTTCAGCTATTTGTACTATATTTACCATATTATTTACCATATTATCATTCATTTAAAGGTCAATTGGTCAATTGTAGGGGAACCTTACTTTCTGACTTTTGATTAAATACTTTGTAATGTAAGTGTTCATTTAAATTCAGCAATTTTGTGTACATCTTTGTGATTATTAAATTATGCTAAATTATACTGTTTTAATTGTATTTTTCATCTATATAAACATAATATCATACACAATACATAGTCTGACATGATGTTATGTGTTAATTTACTCGTCACTACCATAATCCGAAACATGTGTTGATGCATTATGTTATTTGAGGAAGATGAACCTTGAACTGAGAGCCCTTTCAGTGCTTTAGAACAAGACAGTGACATATTGCTACAAAGGGACTCCCTAAAGATACATTGAGGAAAAGGGCAATTGACGTGAAAACTGGGAATTGCTCAAAAGCTTGACAGCTGTATTTAGTGTCCCTTCTCTGATTACAAGCATCTTTTGAAGTCTGCAAAACTCAATGACATCAATGACAAGTGTGCTTTCACTAAAAGCTTTCAACATACTGGCCAAACAGTAGACGAAACCTCAAAAAAGTCAGAAAACCCACCCTGTAAAATGACAATCTGTATACAATCCCTACTTACCATTGCTGGAATATCACAACATTTGTCTCGACTTGTCCAGCCCAAACTGCAGACAATATCAAACATCTGGAGCTGGAACTGAGGGAGAGAAAAAATGGAACACAAACGGATGTTACAGATGGCTTGCATTGAGCGCCGGGACTCAAGAAAAAAACAACAAAAAAAACATGCCCACATGTACCCAACAGTGTGTTGAAAAGCAATACAGACAGAATCGAATCCATTCAGGCATGAATGGGTGGGAGGACATGCACTTGATTGAGTATGAGGGGACAAAGGGAACGGCAGGGTAGATTCCTTGGATTAATCATTTAGTGCGCGTTTAGATCTTTTGGTGAACTGAAGCGAATGAGCAATCTGTACTTACTGTGGCAGACTGCTTCCTTGAACCACCAGACTTTGCCATTTTTCCAAGGACTTCATAGCCATCTGTGGATACGTTGTTGGCCTCTTTGATCTCTTTCTCAGCCACCTCTTGGCAGTCAATGTTGAGTTTGACATTTTTCGGTGAAACAGATATGTGAAGCTGCGAAAATAAAACGATTAGTGCGAATACCTCAGCGGTGCAATTCCAGCATCAGTTCATTATTACTCAGTACTCTGGACATATTGGCTTGCTTCTTAAATCTTCATGAAAGGGATTCACAAAACTGCCAGATTGACAAAAATTCGCAAAAACCATCCTTTCCGGAAACCTTTCCCATGATCCCTGAGATCATTAACCCTACGGCATGTAAACTATGTTTAGAGTTACGCTCTCAATTCTTCCAATAAGTTCATTATGTAAAGACATGCCAGTCGTCGAACACAAAGACGAATCTTCATGTCAGCAGATAATATTAACTGGTTTACCGACTATAATTTCCCCATTGCATTCACCATGAGACTCTACATGCGGAAGCAACCACCGAAATGCTTTTTCCATCCTTTTTTTAGAGGGAATACAACATTTTCTTTATGTGGCGTCACCACATGTTGCTATTATGTCATTCTGCCGGCTGACCGTCTAATGCACCCATTCCCCTGACTTGAGCAGCTGCTTTTTTCAGTCAAAAAGTCTGACCAGCGCATACATCGGATATTCATACTTTATAGATCAGCACTCCATAGGCAAGGTCATATTTCTTACCACAATACCGTCAACATCTATGGCAACCAGCATTTGGCTTCCCACAAGGAGAAGGGGTCTGAAGTTCTGGCTTTAGATGGAAAGCTTTAGAAGCTTAACCAAACAGTGTGTTCAAAAGCTCGTGGGAAGTTGAGAATGCAATAGTTATCAATTCTAAAAATATATGCAGGGAGACCATTTTTGATAAATGGGTAAGTGTCATAACAGACAGGGCCAAAGAACTGAAGTGCTTTCGTCTCGTTCGGTTGTATGGTGTACTGTGCGTTCACACTCTCTCGAATCCTCCAGTTCTGGCTACCGTGGCTGTGTGAATATGCCCACCATGTGGTTTCATTTTGCTCTGCTCTAGTCTTGCCCTCTGTCCTGTTAGACTTTCATTATATCTGTCGGCCTCCATTTCATAGTTGCACGCTTGGCTGGCCATCTTCCCCCACCATTTCCTCAACTGTATGAATTCAATGAGTAAATTCACATTTTAGACAGGATGGGGTTTAAAACTGCAATTTTAAAATGTTACTTTCTGTCTCTTGAGAGCTGCCTTGATATCTGATGTCTACATCTAACTGAAATGGATTTGAAATGCTGTAAAATGCAAAATTGCATGAAACATATGACTATTCTTTACAGTGTGATGCTGCTCTGTGGAAAAAGAAGAAAAAAAAATCCAAGATGACAGACAATGATTATATTGTTTATAAATATACTCATAATACATTTAATATTAAAATTAGCCAGTATTTATAAAATATATATATATATTTTTTATATTTATCAAATCTTGCCAGTATTTGTGTGTGCTATGCATTTTATGTAGGGCTGACACTAACAATTATTTTGGTAATCGAGTAATCTGTTGATTATTCTGACTATTAATCGAATAATCTGATAATTTTTTTGTGGTAATAAAAATAGAACTAAGCGAACAATAGACTTTAAAATGACTTAAACATATATAATAGCAATGAGGCAATAATAATTGGTTCAAATAAAATATCAAAAGCAAGTAATCATATGGTTTTATTGAACAAAACGGTTGAAATACATAATGCAATAAAGCAATATAACCATAACCTATGTCCTTGTTTTAATCATTTTAATCCTTGTTTAAAGTGCCCCTATTATGGATTTTTGAAAATTACCTTTCATGCAGTGTGTAATGTGAATGTAAACAGTCTGCAAAGTTGTATAGCTGAAAGTCCCATTTCCGCAAAATTCATACGTCACAAGTAAATACATTTGCACAATGCCCATCTACGTTCTACGTGAACATCAGAGTCAGAAGAATCAGTGGTTAAAATGCATCTTTACTATGATACCACAGCAGTATAATCACAACCTTTTGCTGTGTTCCTATCATTTCACTGACGACTGCTTCTCCAATCTCCGCGAGTTTAACGGGGGATTCCTAATTTCATACTTGTTTTCAACTTGAAGCAGTGCTGTGGAGAACAACAATATTAACTAGATGTGTTCACTACCTGTCTAGCGATGTGTGTTTATGCTGAAATATACAAAAAAAAAAAGGGTTTGTCTTTTCAAATCTTCTATCGCGTGTCATTATATTTATCGAGTTGGCTCGTGTGGTTTATGTTTAGCTCTTCAGAAATGTGACATATTTTCTGGTAAGGGAGCATAGTGAGCATCGATGCTCCCTAGCTTTTGCAGTGCCTTGCGGGATTTTTTCAGGGAGCGAACGTTCCAGTGCACTGGGAGGATTTCGGGATTGAGACACGCCGACTCCCTGATCAGTTCCCTGACTACTGAACTAGGGAGCTGATTGAAACGCACCCATAGCCTTTTTACAGAATAGAATATATTTTCTGCCTCATTCTGTGATAAGAAGCAGAAATCAGATCACAGAATGAACTTATTTCAAACATTTTAGTTTTGTTGTCATTACAAGGGAAGATGTTTTGGCGTGTTGCTTTTTAAAATGCGTGTTATAAGCGGGGAGGCGTTTCCTCATTATAAAAAATTAAATGTACTGAAATTATCTAAACGCAAAACCAAAAACAATGCAATTCACAGGCGTGTATTGAACTATGGATGTCGTACCAAATGGTTCAATATTATATTGAGAATTGTGACATCCCTAGCAGTCACATTATCAAAATTCTGCTTTTTTCCCAAAAGTTTTGTCAATAGTGTAACAATGCATGTGTGCTCACACAAAGGTCACTTTTAAACCAAGCAGCTTTTATGTTGGTCAACATGGCAAATTTGCGAGACCAACTTGAACACGAGTGAAATCTATGTTAAAGTTGGTCTTGAAACTTTTTTGCCCTCAGGTGAAACTCCAGACTGCACAGATTCCTTTTGAAATGACTGGGTTTTGCTAGCAATTTCTCTGCACAATGGTAAATGTGATCCCACCTTAACTCCGGTCAATGCAGTGATTTTGCGTGACCAACTTGAACACAAGCAGAATCTATGTGGGGAACTTTTTCACCCTCACGTGAAACTCCTGATTATTTAGATACCATTGAATGTTACAACATCTTAACACTTAATAGTCAACGCTGCAAATTTGCATGACAAACTTAAATGCAAATGAAATCTATGTGGGAAACTTAGATCACTGGTAAATCTGGCCCCACCTTAACACTAAAAAGCAATTATGAGTCTTGTCTCACACAAGCTTCATGTGAACAGTGCTTCCAAACCATTCACATGACATGACTTTCAAATCTAACTCGGAAAGCTTTTATTCACGGATTGATTTTAGCTACTAAATTCATCATCTCTAGGCTTTTCTAAAAGAAAGGAAATGACATGAAGAAAGGGCTAGTGTTCTGTGTGGTATTGCGTGGCTCACCACAGAATCCATTTAATAGCTGTTCCCATTCAGGAACTCGAGCTGCGTCGAAACGGTATGGGAACGCCTTCAGCGTAACCGTGCTCTGAATCGTGTGTGTAATCAGTCCAATGGATGGGCGAGACGTCATGGGCGGGGTGACGTAACGACCAGGAAGCTTAAAAGCACGTGCAGTGGAACAGGCGTCAGTTTTCTGTCATTCAGAAAGCGGTCTGTGTGTGTGTCAGTCATACTATCTGTTGTGAGTCTTATTTGGTGTTGTTTGTCCCATTATAAGCTCCATTATGTCTAAAGCCGAGGCAAAGACAAAACACATGAAGGGCGAGAGCAGATCGTGTTATAGGCTGTGTGTTCCTCCCTGCCTGCGTTACATTACGAGCGGGAATACACACAGTCTATGCGTGGTCTGCTTGGGAGCGAAGCACGCAGAGTCGGCTCTCGAGGGAGCTGCATTCGTGGGGTTCGCAAATGGATCTGGTGGAGGGAATGGAGATGGGCGAGTCCCTATCTTCTTCCTCACCCACCAGATCCAGCGCCCGCTCACTGGGATCGGAAGCCCGCTCTGCGGTTTCCTCCCCCCGGGGAGCGGGCTCGACGCTCTGCCTGTCTTCCTCCGAGGAGGTTGACATGGAGAGCGTTTTGGGGGCAAAGCGTACCAATATCGGGTTCTTCCCTTCGGCCTTGCACTCTCACCCCACACTTTCACAAAGTGTGTGGATGCTGCTCTGGCTCTTTTGCAACTCCAGGGCATCTGCATACTGAACTATATCGACGATTTGTTGATTCTAGCTCAATCGGAGCGAGTGGCGATTCGGCATCGAGATGTCGTTCTCGCCCACATGAAAGACTTGGGGTTAAGACTAAACGCCAAGAAAAGTGTGCTTTCTCCAGTACAGAGAACCACTTATCTGGTATATTACCACTTACCACTTACTGGTTGGGGAGCGGTCATGAGTGGCCACTCGGCCCGAGGTCTGTGGACCATCTTTACCATCTCACGTGGCACATCAACTGCTTGGATATGCTGGCCGTGTTTCTAGCAATGAAACACTTTCTCCCAGACCTAAGAGATCGCAATGTGTTGCACACCGACAACACAGCGGTGGTCTCCCCGGTGTCATGTGACTCATTAGTGTTACAAGGTAGAAGCTGAGGGTAAAGGTGATGGATTGGCCAAGCATGTCTCCAGACCTAAACCCTATTGAGCATCTGTGGGGCATCCTCAAACGGAAGGTGGAGGAGCGCAAGGTCTCTAACATCCACCAGCTCCATGATGTCGTCATGGAGGAGTGGAAGAGGACGCCAGTGGCAACCTGTGATACGTCAAGTTACTTAGAAAGAAATAAACCACATGATTTTAAGTATTATTAAAGTCTGTAGTGCAAATGGTGCATGATGAGGTAAGCAGTGCGGATTAATATATATGGTTTGGGATGGTTCAAATTCCTAACCCAAAGTATGCGCCATTGCAATAGTGATGCTTGCCTTAGTAAGCACAAACAAAACTGAGAGGGAAGAAAGAGAAAAGTCTTTCACTTTAAACAACTTTTTCAACTCTCCAAAGCATGATAGGCTTGTTAATAAACCCAAAAGGTTTCCTTTTCATGTAACCAGTCTGTAATCTTGTAACCAAGGTGGTCAGCTAATCACCACCTTAGCTCTGTGTTCACGTCTCCAGAATTGCCAGTGGTTGCTGAACATACAGTAGGAAACAGTGGCAAACCAATGCTTTTTCATGAACCCTGGACCACAAATGGGCCCGCAGTCACAATCCAGACTATATGACATCACTTTGTCATTGAAGTCACTGTAATGATGACAATGGGTGAATCTCAAGAAAACAATCAAAAGAAATACAAAATTTGTATTATTATTATTATTATTACCAATGATTAAATTATAGTGCATTACTATAATACAGTAATGGTATTTTTTACATTAAAATACAAATATAATTCTGTTCCAAAAAAACAATAATGATGTTTACATGTGTTACAATTTAAATAATACATATTTTTTACTATTACAGTAATGAACATTGGGTGGAAATAGGCTTCATTAGGCTTCATTTTCTTTAAGCATCATAACTATTTTTCTTTGACTTTCCAGTGGTCTTCTTGAGATTCGCCCCGATTGCTCAAGCTGTGCTTTCAAATTTCCCACACAGACTGGGAAAATCTTTCATGTGTGGTTGTAAAATTAGCACATCTTGAAATCTGATTTGCCAGAATGTACTTACTAGACCAAAACTGCCAAATCCCAGCCAGTATAAATTACAGTCTCCTGGTTGTCAGGCGTTTTTTTACATTAGCAATTAAACTATGCCAGTGGTCACTTGGGACAAACATGACAAAATGCTGACATGTTTAGCTTTAAAGAGACTCTGCGTATGCACTGGGCTTATAATAACCTCTGAGAAAGCCCTATTATCCTTTATATAAAAATAACATCATTAATGTCCTCTTTTACAACATGTTCAATAGCAATAATTGATGTTTCCAGCTCTCATGAACCACATCACCATGAGCAGTGTGGAGCTGCTCTTGCACAAACCTGCAACTAGAATAATGGCTGGTGGGTGTATAGGCGAAAACCCTGCGTGCACGATATGGGCCGTTAAACATCTCAGTTTAAAGTCAAAGGCAAAATCAACAGTGGCAAATCTTTCATTGAGCTCCAAAGAAATAAACGTATTTTGAATTTATCAGCCAAGAGTTATTTAATATTTCTAAAAGGATGCTCCAAGTTCAAATCCATTAGCCTATTCATATTCACAAGACAAGATAAGAAGGTCAAGATAAAGGCGATACAGTTTTAAAGACTGACATCTACCACCTCATCTAAAGGAACCGGTTTAGGTCTTCAAGCTATTTTTGCAGTTAACTCTTTATTGCAGTTAACTCATAAAGGTTTTTTATTGGCATTGATGGTTCCATTAAGAACTTTTAACATTCATGGAACCTTTTCATTGGACGAAAGGTTCTTTATAGTGGAAAAAGTTTATTTTGATTTTTAAAATGTTCTTTTAAAATAGTTCTTTTAAGAACTGTTCACTGAAAGGAACCAAAAATGGTTCTTCTATGGCATCACAGTGAAAACACCCTTTTGTAACCTTTATTTTTAAAGGGGTCATATGACGTAGCTAAAAAAGAACCTTATTTTGTGTATCTGGTGTAATGAAATGTGTTTATGCGGTTTAAGGTTCAAAAACACATTATTTTCCACATACTGTACATTATTGTTTCTCCTCTATGCCCAGCCTTTCTGAAACGCATCGATTTTTACAAAGCTCATCGTTCTGAAAAGCGAGGTGTGCTCTGATTGGCCAGCTATCCAGTGCATTGTGATTGGCCGAATTCCTCAAGCATGTGACGTAAATGTTACGCCCTTACCATACTGTGATGGCCGTGTTTAAACGAGGCGTTTTAGGAGGGCGTGGACGAGTCTTAACTTTTATAAAGAATATCTCTTTGGGTTTGAGACTTCAGTCTTTGCAACTTTAGAGATCTTATCTATTCACGAACAGCTTGTAACACTCCAAAGAGAAAGGAAAACTCGAAATCGCATCATATGACCCCTTTAAGAGCAATTTTAAACGCCCAAGTAGTCAACCGAGGTAAGAAAATCAATCTACCTTGTGGAAACTGCCGTGGAAAACTTTCTTCACTTTGTCGTTATCAAAGGAGACTTTCTGATTTTCACCTCTGGAGTCCTTATTGTAGAATGAGATGCTTCTACTGGAGGCTGAGAACAAAACACACACTTACAGACAGCTCTGCACTGACTGCCCGGACAAAAATTACCAAAAAATGAATAAATACAACAACAACCAAACAAAGGATTTCCATCTAAATCTGACCTTGATGCTCTAAAAGGACTGATTATGCATTTCTGAATAATTACTGCTATAAATCACTGCAAGCCTGAAATCTGGAACCCATTTAGAGGGTTTCTGTTTCTAAATAAGCTTTAGCAGACACCACAAAGTTTACTGCACACCTCATTCACACACACACACACAAACACACGAGACATGGAAAATCAACATGGTCCTTACGGTCAATGGTGAGGCCGACCTCAGGGTTGTTGTTCTTATCTGATATCTGCCATATATCAAACGCATCCTTGCCGGTGTCGGGGAGAAGACGGAAGAGGAGAATCAGAGTGTAGGAGGGAGGAAGACCATCTGGATGGATTTCCCTTCAAAGAAAAACACAGCTCATTTATCAATGCAAAGAACTTCATCAGGCAGCACACAGCCTTAATGTTCATAAAATCACGTCATAATGCAAAATATGACCTGCACATGATGGGTTTCATGGGAATATTGCATGTGTCTGATGACAAGAATATAATTAAAAGCTTTATACAGTTGTGCAGTATATTGTATATGTTGTGCAGTGAAACCAGACAGATTCATGTAGCGTCCTCTGAGAAAAATGCAAACAGACTCGCAGCCTTGAGTAATGGCAACATATTGAAGTATTTTTCCTCTTCTGGTGCTCAGAATGTTTCCATTTGAAAAGCTGCTTACCCACGCACAAGTACAAATCATTAAAGTTAAATTAATCAAGCATGCTTTGGCCAGAGACCTTCACACCAGATCTTTAGTTGGCTCAATTTGAGGTGTACTCTTCTTGATCTAAGAGTGTACAGACAAACACTGGAACATATTTGACAATGGCACCATTGGAACAATCTGAAAAAGCCTGAGATTTTTATGTAATAATTAGTCATTTAGTAATCATTTGCATTACTTTTGTACAAAAAAGTGTAATGAGTAATACAGGTATAGTTAAACACCAATTTGCCCTTGTCAAAAAAATTTTTTTAATTAATTAATTAATAATACATACAGTAGATTAACTCTCTGCAGTGTTATTTTAGTATATTTTGTATTATTATTTATTGCCATTATAGTTTTAAGACTATTTTGAATGGACATAATTCAACATTATAACTGAATTGAACATCTTAATTTTAGTTTAATGTTTTGTTATTTTGTCATTTTTATTAATGTTTTTTTTTTCAGTTTTAATTTTAATTTTTATTTATTTCCAGTTACACAATGTTAGTGCTTAAACTTATTTCAGCTCTAATTTTCTTTAGACCTTTTTAAATATAATATTTAGACTGGATCATATTTTAACTTTATTTCAATTAATACAATAATTGTAATAGTTTTAGTTAATGATAATAACCCTGACTTTCTAATGCTGTTGTCCACTACAATGTACAGATCTTTAATAATAAGTAAAAGGAGGTTTAATATACTGTTGCAAAAAGCTTTTTTTTTTTTTTTACGAGATGAATTTCTACCACCAAAGCAATAGCTGCCATTAGGTTTTTGCTTGGACTTGCCTTTAGCACTTCATGTCGGACCAAATAAAACTCTTTAAAATATATAATTTTCTTCTCAAATGTATCAGAGTATGAATGTAGTCTCCTTTCGAGAAGGTCAATCATGAGAATGTTTTTATGAGTTCACACTGGAAATTTCAGCAAAATCTGACACCTCATTCACACAAGCTGCTACAACAAACAAGAAGAAATGCTCCTTAAAGAGACTTCAGAGACTGCAAGCTCTTTGAAGACAATTAAAACAATTGAGATCGCTTGACTACCATTATAGTCTGTAGGGGAGAAGCTCAGAAAACATGCAAAACACGTGCACTGCACTTCAACCTACTTTGTGGGCTGGGAAATGAATGCATCCTTATGGAGTCTGTATGCAATGTAACTGTTGAAGGAGCCAGGTTCCATGGAGACACCGTTCATGCCAGCAAACATCTTGTCAGTGATGTTAAAAGCTTCCAGCATCCTGAAGCCTGCAAGTTTTCATCAAAGCATGAATCACGAGATGCATAACAGTGTGTAATGACAGAGGAACATAAGACTATGATGATAGAAGGTCTTCGGATATGGACTTCAGTCAGGTTCTGACCTGGTGAGGTGAATCCGTCGAGGTAAATCAAAGGACAAGCTGTAAAAGAATTCAGGAAATAGTTTCACTCTTGTCTTTCATGTTAGCGATAAGGTGAACAACGCAATGCAGACTACAAAGAATGATGTCCTACTGGATGTTGCCGTTTCACAGATGAACGTAATGAGGTTGTCTTGGATCTTAGTAAATGCATCAAAGTCATCAACGATGAAGACATGTCTCTCGCTGGGCTTGCTTCCAATGTTCCTCAGTTCAGCGGTGTCTACGTCTGCGACACCCACCACAAACACACTGTAGCCTGTGGAAAAAACAACACTGAGGCTTTAGGGAGCATGTCGAGGGACTTGTCTGAAGTAATTCCAGATACATTGCCTGTCAAAACCTGTCAAGAACTTTTCCGGGGTCGTATTTCACCCAAAAGTTAACAATTATATGTTGCATAATGAAAATAAGGTCTATTTCTATGACCACTGAGATCGGCAATGTGTCATAATTAATGCTTATTTTTAATTTTTTAAAAAGCAGTGTCTGGGCAGGATGATTCTTGCATACTACAGTAATTTACAGAATTTAATCAGAATAGCCAAATGACTAAAAACAAATTCATGGTCCAAAAAGGCTTTATTTTCTTTATACTAAACAGTCTTAAATAGTCCCACATAGTGAGGTAGATATGTGGGGGCGTGTTAGAACGAGCCGTTTTAGGGGGCCGTGGCAGAGTCTTAACTTTGATAAAGAATATCTCTTTGGTTTTGAGACTTTAGTCTTTGCAACTTCAGGGATCTTATCTATGCACAATCAGCTTGTAACACTCCAAAGAGAAAGGAAAACTTGAAATCGCATCATATGACCCCTTTAAATTCAGTATGATCAAATTTAAGGCCATACAAAGTCTTAAATGTATGCATCTTAAATATTTTAAATGGTATAACAAAAGTCTTAATTATCATTTTAAGAAGTCTTAAATTTGGCGAAAGAAAAACAGGAATCGCTATAAAGCCTAATATGATTATTAAACTTCGAAAGGTGATGAATTAATTAAACAGATGCAAGTGCTGCATTTTTCAAAGTAAAAATGTGACGCTGTTGCGCTTTCTACAGACTCACAAATTACAGAGCAGTTTGCAATCAATTTATGAAAAGCAACTGCTATTTGTATGAATTGACATATTAGCACAAACATTTCAGTGCATATGTATATAGTGAATGAAACATGCTTTGAGTATTTTATTCAAGATACATGATTTATTTTGAGATTGTATGGATTTGCACTAGGGCTGGGCGATAAAATGCTAACGATAATTATCGTGATATAATTTTCCTTGATAAAACGATAACAAGAGTTTGATAAATGTTCAGTATAATATTTATGCGCCAAAAGTGGAATGAAAGTTCAAAGTTCAAACGGCAGCACAGCGTGAGCTCACTAGAGCAGATGCGTTACTCTCTGATGAGTCTCGGTCACACGGCACTAAACAGAGCTGTGAGATCCAGAGTGAAGCGACTGAATTCAGAGAAAAACACAAACGACTCTGATTTAAACTAGTTTAAAGCCTGATGAAACAGCGCTGACAAACAGCAGAAACACTGTGAGCAACCATACAGTCACAAGACTTTCAATCTACAAATCGCCATCATTTACCATGGATTCACTGCAGTAACACTAACTGCACCATGGTATTGTATCAGAAATGTGGGATATTAATATCGAATTTTATTATATTATTAATTTAGATGTATTAAATGTATTAAAGGAGTAATAGAATATAATTACAGTATTTTTTGGTGATTAAACGATAGTGTTTGTGCATTTATACTAAATGTATTTAGACTACTGTTTTTCAAACAAATACCTAGAAACCATGTAGTTACATTTTTTACCATGGCATTGAGGTGCTATATGTGTGGTTTTAACTGGTTATCATTATCTAAATGTATGCTACTATGGAAACCGATGGTTAATGTTAATAAAACTCAAACAGTCAGATTAATTTCACCATCTAAAATGAGGTTGTTACAATTTTTACAGATGTCACTGTTTTTGATAATGAACATAAATTTACATCTGCATCCTAATTCAAGCTGCTACTACTGTCAACTCAAGCTACTGTCAAATGTGCATTTTTAAGAGACAAAAAAAGTAATATTATAAATATTGCAGCCTGCACTGCAAACTGTGCTGAAGATACACGTCATCAAAGTCAGACAACACAAACATGTTTCATGATTTGTAATAATATCAGTCATTGAGAAAAATGAGTGGAAAGGTATAAAGAATTCAAAAAGTGTTTGTTATGTTCTGACCATAACGTAGTTTTAAATCACAATTAACGGTCTAGTTTCTACAACTTTCACTTAGGAGCAAAAATCATCATGATAATTTGGCCATATTGCATAGCCCTAATTTGCTCTATATAGACATATGGTATTGTGCAGGTCTTAAAAAAGGCCTTAAAAAGTTTTAAACTTGATTTTAAAAACTCTGCAGACACCCTGTCCAGTAAACAATTTCTTAATGTTGCGGGGGTTGTTTTTTTTTTTTTTTACTTTTCAAGCAAAATATAAGCGTGGTGTTTGATCTCGGTGTTACCTGCATGCTGTAGTTTAGCAGCACTCTTCTTCACTTCATCTTGAGAACGACCGTCAGTTACTACAACCAGAACCTTGGGAACGGTTCTCCTCATTCCATTGTCTGATGTGAACACTTTCTCTCCGATATGCTGCAGCGCAGCACCTAAAGCATTCACACGCATCAAAACAAAGCGTCATTTCATAGCCATTTTTATTTCTTCTTTTGACACATTTAGGTAGGGAACATAAAAGCAATGTTTCACAAACCCGTTTTGGTGTTTCCTCCTCTGTATTTGACCATCTGAAGAGCAGACAGCACCATTCCCTTGTCGTGGTAGGTGTTCAGTTTGAACTCTGTTTTAGCACCATCACTGTACTGCACAAAAGACACCTGTTTTCACAGAATGAGAAAAAAGAGCAAAGGAATCACAGCACAGTCAGGCAGACGTGCACATGCAGTCAATCACATGACTACAGACAGGTCGGTTACCTGCATGCCATTACGGCTGATGACGTCAAACGCTCCGATCATGCTGAAGACAAACTGACGGACTTTAATGAAGCTCTCATCTCCAATACTCCACGAGCCGTCGATCAGGAACACCAGGTCAGCCTTGGCTCCTCTGCACACTGGCATTACAAAACAAAGTGCAATGAGTAATGCAGGTATACCGATACACCATATCACCCCTGTCAAATGTTCTTTTAGTTACTGAATTTCAGTCAGTGTTGTGAACGCTGTGCATTAAAGGGTATTTGTTTACTGGACCTAAAATTCCATTCAGCTCTACAGAATAATAATAGTTTCAGAGGACTGCATTGTTTAGAAGAAGCAAAGCCTGGAAGCAAATTAAAGATTTAAAAAGTATTTTGAAAAAGTGAATGCTCTTGTGTCTTTACCCTCGAGTGCGGCGGGGATGGTGGGTGGTGGTGGAGGAGTTGGAGGTGGTGTTGGCGGTACAGTGGGCTTCACCACTACAAAACAGACAAAGAAACCAGGAGTAAAACTGTGATCAGAGCTGTGAGACTGAATTCTTCTGAATGCGTCGTGACTTACGTGTGCGCTCTTTGACACTGACTCCGGGCCCCTCCTGGTTGGGGGTCTGTGTGTAGACTGTGGCGTTGTACAGTGCATCTGGGGTCAGCCCGTCAAAACAGTACTTGCTCTCAGCAGCGGTGATAGTGATCTCCTGAGCCCCACGGTTAGCCGCTAATGACAAGAGAGAAGTGTAAGCTTATACAAACAATTAGATGTATGCATTTGAATTGCATTTCCATGCATTTAAATTTCACACACATAAAAATAAATAATAATAATAAATAAACTAAAGCTTAATGTGATGCAATAAATAAATAAATAAAATAAATCAGTGCACAATTTATTATTAACTATTTGCATCTATTTGTTTTTATTTAAATAATCATATTTTCAAAATACATTTATTAGCATTAACTAAAATTAAAACTACATTAGACATATAACTCTATGACATAATAAAATAAAATAAAAAACATTACAATAAAAACATTAAAATAAAAACAAAATATTAAAAACTCAAAATATTAAGAAAAACTAAAAGGATAATAAAATTATTATTAAAATATATTATAAAAATGCAAAAAATTCAAATAGTTTAGAATCAGCATGAATCTGTTCATTCTGAAAACAATTACATTTATTCAGTTATAAAGTATGAACATGGTTAAAATATGACAAGCAATATTAAATTAATATTCAGTTAAAACGTATGAGATTTAAGCTTATTTGATTTATCGTTTTATTTATTGTTTATTTAAACACATTCAATTTATTAGTACTATTACAGAAATCTGACCTGTTTCATTTATTCATGACTAATAAATACGCATCACATTAGCACAATGGATTAAAAAAAAATTATATGCAATGCAAATACTTAAATCCTAAATTTAGGCCTAAATATTTTTGTATGTATAACACCTGTAGGTGGAACATGAATAAAATGCAGCGTTTATGTTTAATGAATTCACGTCTCTTCATATTCTATTAACTTACGATTGAAAGGATTGAGTTTTAGCCTGTAAGAGGTGGCGGCTCGGTGAGGCGTCCATCTGATGCAGAAGGAGTCATAGCCGACGTTGTATGTGGTGAGGTCAGTCACATTAAGGTACACTGCAATGGCAAACAACATTCCACAGTTAAAGCAGGTGTTTTAAAACAATCTTGAAACATGTCTGTGCGATTTGTCAGTCAAAGAAACGAGCACGTACAGGTGGTTCCTTGTCCGACCAGAGCGCCGCTCACGCCTGCGTCATACTGAGCGTAAACCTTCAGGTCGTACGTGGTGCCAGGCTGGAGGTTGTGCAGGATGTGTGTAGTAACATCTCCAACAAACACTTCCATGGTGTTATCCGTGCCTGGAACAACACGTGGAACAGAATTTACTAGAACATGTGTCAGCATGACCTACAACAGCATGTCTAGATTATGACAACACGGTAAAATCATCTAAAATGGTCTCTTACCCACTGGGGTATAGACCAGATTATAACCGTTGACCCGCGCAGGTACAGGGTCCCAGGACACACGGAAACGAGTGTACCACTCATCTGAAACACGCAGGTTACGAGGCTCCAGGAGACCCACTGAGAAGAAAGAAAGAAACATTAAACCGGAGCCAAGACACTGATAATTTCCCAGTGTGCACTGATTTCCAGCACAGCTTCTTTGGTACAGTCAACAGTCTATCTATGTGTCTATCTATCTATCTATCTATCTATCTATCTGTCTGTCTGTCTGTCTTTTGTCAGTCTGCCCATCCATCCATCCATCCATCCATCCATCCGTATGTCTATCTATCTATCTATCTATCTATCTATCTATCTATCTGTCTGTCTGTCTGTCTGTCTGTCTGTATGTCTTTCATCTATCTGTCTGTCTATCTATCTATCTATCTATCTATCTATATATCGTTCTATCTATCTATCTATCTATCT
>NW_015644632.1:618290-630046 GCF_001515625.1 Sinocyclocheilus rhinocerous | reverse complement strand
ATTTTGAAAAAGTGAATGCTCTTGTGTCTTTACCCTCGAGTGCAGCAGGGATGGTGGGTGGTGGTGGAGGAGTTGGAGGTGGTGTTGGCGGTACAGTGGGCTTCACCACTACAAAACAGACAAAGAAACCAGGAGTAAAACTGTGATCAGAGCTGTGAGACTGAATTCTTCTGAATGCGTCGTGACTTACGTGTGCGCTCTTTGACACTGACTCCGGGCCCCTCCTGGTTGGGGGTCTGTGTGTAGACTGTGGCGTTGTACAGTGCATCTGGGGTCAGCCCGTCAAAACAGTACTTGCTCTCAGCAGCGGTGATAGTGATCTCCTGAGCCCCACGGTTAGCCGCTAATGACAAGAGAGAAGTGTAAGCTTATACAAACAATTAGATGTATGCATTTGAATTGCATTTCCATGCATTTAAATTTCACACACATAAAAATAAATAATAATAATAAATAAACTAAAGCTTAATGTGATGCAATAAATAAATAAATAAAATAAATCAGTGCACAATTTATTATTAACTATTTGCATCTATTTGTTTTTATTTAAATAATCATATTTTCAAAATACATTTATTAGCATTAACTAAAATTAAAACTACATTAGACATATAACTCTATGACATAATAAAATAAAATAAAAAACATTACAATAAAAACATTAAAATAAAAACAAAATATTAAAAACTCAAAATATTAAGAAAAACTAAAAGGATAATAAAATTATTATTAAAATATATTATAAAAATGCAAAAAATTCAAATAGTTTAGAATCAGCATGAATCTGTTCATTCTGAAAACAATTACATTTATTCAGTTATAAAGTATGAACATGGTTAAAATATGACAAGCAATATTAAATTAATATTCAGTTAAAACGTATGAGATTTAAGCTTATTTGATTTATCGTTTTATTTATTGTTTATTTAAACACATTCAATTTATTAGTACTATTACAGAAATCTGACCTGTTTCATTTATTCATGACTAATAAATACGCATCACATTAGCACAATGGATTAAAAAAAAATTATATGCAATGCAAATACTTAAATCCTAAATTTAGGCCTAAATATTTTTGTATGTATAACACCTGTAGGTGGAACATGAATAAAATGCAGCGTTTATGTTTAATGAATTCACGTCTCTTCATATTCTATTAACTTACGATTGAAAGGATTGAGTTTTAGCCTGTAAGAGGTGGCGGCTCGGTGAGGCGTCCATCTGATGCAGAAGGAGTCATAGCCGACTGTCTGTCTGTCTGTCTGTCTGTCTATGAAGCTGTAATGTGATTGTGCAACCATTATTACATGTTTTTCCATCTCCAGAGAGACGTCCTCCAGGCCCATCTTGATAAATGGCCTCTACGTTGATGTTGTAAGGAGTGTCTGGCTGCAGGTTTTGCAAGATGACAGAGTTTCTGTTGCCAGGGACACTTGTCTATGTGAAAAACAGCAGGTCAAGATCAGCTTTCTAGCATGCATTCAGTCAAATAACGTCCATGGGCTCGTAAAATCATGATTATAAATACCTGATGTTAACATATAATTATGCTGTCCTTCATGATCACTACTATAAAATACCACTTACAAACTCCTCAATGGGATCTCCAGTGGTGGGTGCATAGCCAATGCGGTACTGCAGCACGGGTCCTTCTGCATGCTCCCAGCTGACAGACAGTGTGCTGGTGGTCGGATCATACACACGCAGGTTTCTGGGGCCGCCGCGGGGCACTGCAATCACATCAACAGAAATTCTCTCAAAATCATATTTTTAGAAGAAAAGACATTTTGTGTGCTGTTCGTGCCTCTATAACTTACTACTCATATAATTAACCAGCACACTGAACTTTTTTGGATACAGTAGATTTGACAGTGTTTAGTTTATAATGCAAAGGTTTTATGTTTAAAATTAAACATTCATTTTCATTTTAAAAGTTTTTCATTAGAATATCTGCTAATTTTTTATTTCATCATCATCACATCACCCAAGTCATCACAATTAAAATCTATATCTATATATATATATATAGTATAATGTTACATTTTAATTGTTATATATACGGTATAATGTTACATTTTAATTGTGATGACAAATGTTATATACACAATATATACAAATGTTAAATTGTAATATATAATGTATATAAAAAAAAATTCTAATGACAGGGAATTCCTCATCTAAAAAATAATGATTTTCTCCTTCTGACATCATTTGAGGAAGAGAAATCATTCAATCTTTTGGCAGCCAGTTTCTTTTACGTTCTGTATCAGTGCTTCTAGTTTACCCTTAAATTTGCCTCAAAGAGCTTCATAGTTCTCTGCCATGGGAAAACATCATTGTACATTTGTTTCTTCCCCTAGAGAAATGTTTTTGGCACAAATGTAGGGTGGTGCAATACCATTGGCTAGTAAAGCCATGTGATGAAGTTGCAATAATGTAGCAGGGTTAGGGTTTGTAACAATAAATAACTATTTGTACTGTAAGGCCATAACTCCATATTTTGGATTGGGGGTAGTAACTCAAAAACTGGACAAAACATTTGTTTTGTTTTTATATGATAACAAATTACAACCCTCATACTTTGGGTTGAGTTGGAAAATTAGATTTCCTGAGATTTCAGCTGTTACCTTTATGTCTGAAATGATTAAATAACAAATACAAATGCTGACATTTCATTGCACAATGTCACTGTGTCCCGAAAATGAGCCAAAAACACATAACAAAGGACCTCTGATGGAGGCGTCCTGCAGTCAGACTCACGTGTTTTTCCATTATCTGACACAGAGGAGCCCTCGCCGTCAGCATACAGAGCCACCACACTCACAGCGTAGCCTGTGTCTGAATCGAGCTGCTGCAGCAAGGCAGTGTGGGTGTTCCCTGGAACGAGCACCTAACCCAGAATTTTAAAAAAAGTAATAATTAACCACAAAGGACACACAAGCTGTCTTTGCTAACTAGCAACATTTATGATACTTTAAATACTTTTACACTGATTAATGAGTGAAGCTCACAAAGAGAATATGCAGGTCACATTTCAGCATAAAATCAAAAGGAAAACGAATGATTATATTACATTATATTACATTACATTACATTATATTATATTATAACAAAAAATAAGCTTATTTTAGGATCATCAGCCAGAACACCTACACTTGCTCCAAGTTTAATTGGTCACACTTCAAGGGTTAGTTCACCAAAAAATGAAAATTCTGTCATTAATTACTCACCCTCGTGTCGTTCCAAACCCGTAAGACCTTTGTTCATCTTCGGAACATAATTTAAGATATTTTTGATGAAATCTGAGGGCTCTCTGGCCCTCCCATAGACAGCAAGGTAACTACCACATTCAAGGTCCAGAAAAGTACCAAGATGATCGACAAAGTAGTCCGTGTGACATCAGTGGTTCAACTGTAAAGTTACGAAGCTACGAGAATACTTTTTTGCGCAAAGAAAACAAAAATAACGACTTTATTATACGACAGATCCGGCACCGCCATACGCTCGCGTCATGATACTGTCGTTAACGCTCGTAACTTTCGAAAATGTGCAATAAAGTCGTTATTTTTGTTTTCTTTGCGCAAAAAAGTATCAAAAAGTAGGTAATTTTCTTATTTTGTGAATCTCGGGAAGACAATCATTCTGTCCAGCCATGTTTTACAACAAATACTCCAGTGTTGTATTTGAGAGGAGTGCTTCATATTGAGGAAAATGGCTCAAAGCAAAAAAAGCAAAAAATCTTTATGCAAAATCAACATTTAATCTCTTATGATCACACACAGCACAACTGCTAGCGTAAAATAATTACTGAAATAAATGAACTTTTCCACGACATTCTAATTTATTGAGATGCACCTGTATTACACCCTGAGAAAGAAGTTTGTCTGTTTTTCTACAGATGACCTTTTGCACTTACTGATGTTTGTGTCAACACTGATTTCCAACCCAACCATTAGCGATCACTTACTCCGCCAATGCAGTGGAAACATTCTTTTGATGTGTTAATAGTGTAGCAGTTGTAGCAATTCGAGTGAATGATGTGCTGACAGTGTCGTGCAATCACCTCCTTTCACTGCTCTTCACAACGCCAGGTCAGGGGATCACCGACTTCCCAATTAATGACACGGGAAACTCCCTTTTTGCGTTCATGACAACACTATCCTTTATTTTGAAGACTGAGGCCAGGGGACAATTGATTGCACTTCTGGAGTTTTTCAAGGTTCCAGTGGAAAAGGTAAAACAATCCATCGTAGTTCGGAGGTTAAAATGAAAGCGCAGAGAATTTGGAAAACTGGCAATAATCACGGAAAAGGTTGTGCGTCCATAACAATATTCCACAAAGCCTTTGTGGCTGCAGATAAGAAGCTAGTTCTGTTAAGACTGAATGTTTAAACTCTGTTTTCCTCAGTGCTGAAATAAAACAGGTTTGGGCTCAAGATTTCCCACAGCTGCTTTCTTTATGCAAGGATCTGACGACAATAAAAGTCATTTATGGATTTCGGAGCTTTGCGAAAATTCCTCACAGGCAATGAAGTTCATGTAAGAACGAGGTTGCACGACATTAAAAACACAAACATCTTTGCAGAGGGACAGACTGCAAACAGACCGTTACGCTCAGAAGGTTGACAGACTGACATTTGTTGTGGCAGTACTCACATGCAAGCCTAACGGCGAGGACTTACAGATTGAGCGGAACGGGTTCCAGAGAGGGGGGTGTAGGCGACGCGGTACTGCAGCACATCTCCGGAGGCCGGCTCCCAGAGCACGTTCAGGGTGTTTGTGGTGGGGTTGTAAACCCGGATGTTCTTGGCAGGGGTCCGCACCACTGTTTCAGACAGGAGCGGGAGCAGCATCATAAAAACAAAGACAGTAAAAGGGGTGAGCGTTTAGAGTGGTTAATGAGGTACAGAAATGTACAACTACTTACAAGACCCCGAAAAACAGCATGTCCTACGTGATGACACATACAGGTCTAACCACAATAGTAGTTTCAATGTCAACTCCCACAGTTACAACAACATTTCAAACGGGTGAAGAGAGATGTCTCATTTTTGATTAAAATGGCCTTTAAAATAAAACACTTGATAGTCAGCTTTTGGGTTAGTCTTAAGAAATATGGCTGCTTTGGGGCATATCCAGAGTGGATTTCACCCTAAAATCAAAAGAAAACATATCTTTAGCTTTTGTTCGATTTTAGCTGCAATGTTTTATCCACAGTAAATTGAGGCTTTTGTTTTTTAGTATACACTGGTCAATTTTGGCTTTCTTTTTCAAGTGCTGTTTCAGATAAAGTGGGATGAAAATATCCAAAATACATGTGTAAGTGTTTATTTTATTGCACTTTATCTGTTTGCATCTGTAGCTTTTATTTATATATTTATTTATTTATTTCCAGAGGGGTGTGTTCATATACCATTCACCTGATCTTACACATTTTATTTTATTCCTAAAAACATGGTAACATTTTTTTTTTTCTAGTTGTTGACAGTATTTTCGGATTTAAATTAGATATCCAAAACCTTTTCCTCTAATATGTTAACAAAATAAATAAAAAAATCTGTTCTGGAAATGTATGCACATTAGTGCATATTTATTTAGATATTTGCATAAAATGAGCACATTTAAACATAACATTTCAGAAAACTTGTATGCTAACAACTGGGGAATTAAAACGATATCTATTACTGAAATATTTCACCCTGTTCACCTGGGGTGACTTGCCTTAACAGTAAATGTGCACATATTTCATTAACACATGTCATGAATCATGACATGGTGCATGAAAACAAAAAGCAGAACAAGACAAGCTTTAGATTTCCACCAGCAAAAACCCTGATACCAGATTTGAACCAAAACAAACACTTGCATTAACGTGGCACAGAAAACTGGAGACCAAAGTAGCTCAGATGATGGGAAGCAAACCACCACGGTATTCCCTGGTGGAAAAACAATGACGCCAACAAAAACCTGTTAGTTTGACTCTGAAAGAGGAGCATTGAACTGACAGCAGTAAATAATGGTGCTTTTATGTCCTTGCACCTCCCTGGGCTTTCCATTTGGTGAAATAGATTGTTCGTAGGCCTCGCACCAGCATCTCCAGTCATTACACCCCATAAAGAAGGCTCATTAAGCCCAGACTGGAGTCACATTTATGGGGTTGCCAGCACATCGGCATTCCTCCCTTAGTGATCAATCCAATAAAGCTAATCTTTGGACAAGTCTCTGAGATTCTATTTATAAGTGCAAAACTTTAATGTTAAAGTCAGCAGACTGTACTTTGCAATTTCTTGATTGAAAACTTTGGCCAAATGGTTCCTGTTACTGGGGCGTATATGATGGATGAGTATGGGAATAATGCTCAAATAAGAAAAGGCTGCATCAACTCACAGGTTTTTCCGTTCTCCGACATGCGCTTGCCCTCTCCAGGAGCGTATACTGGCACCACTGTTACTGTGTACTCAGTATCAGACTGCAGGTTCTTCAGAACTGTACTGGTGGTGCTTCCAGGAACTTGGATCTGAGAGAACAAAAAAAGAGTTTTGTATTGTCTTGTCTCTGCAAAAACGCACAATGCTTGGGATGGTTGAGAGAGTGTGACTATGTGGTTTCTAAAGTGTTATATGTGTATTTAGTACATTTCTATGCACTTGTCTAAGTGGTTGCTTACTGGTCCAAGCCAAGAGAGCCAAACCCCAAGTCTCTATGATTTCTATATTATTATGCTACTCTGGCCTTCAATGTAGGTCTATGGGAGTTTTACACATTTTTTTAACACAAAATTTGAATATTATAAACAGTAATACATATGTGTATATATATATATATATATATGTGACCCTGGACCACAAAACCAGTCTTAAGTCACTTGGGTATATTTTTAGCAATAGCCAAAAAAACATTGTATGGGTCAAAATTATCGATTTTTCTTTTATGCCAAAAATCATTAGGATATTAAGTAAAGATCATGTTCCATAAAGATATTTTGTAAATTTCCTACTGTAAATATATCAAAACTTAATTTTTGATTAGTAATATGCATTGCTAAGAACTTCAGTTGGACAGATTTAAAGGTGATTTTCTCAATATTTTTTTCCACCCTCAGATTCCAGATTTTCAAATAGTTGTATCTCGGCCAAATATTGTCCTATCCATGCATCAATGGAAAGCTTATTTATTCAGCTTTCAGACGATTTCTCAATTTCAAAAAATTGACCCTTGTGACTGGTTTTGTGGTCCAGGGTCAAATATATATAATTTAACTTTTGTTACTATTTATTATTATTTATTTACTTTTTTTATTTATTTGTGTGTGTGTGTGTGTGTGTGTGTGTATGTGTGTTTGTTTGTTTGTGTGTGTGTGTGTGTGTGTCTGTGTGTGTGTGTGTCTGTGTGTGTGTGTGTCTGTGTGTGTGTGTGTCTGTGTGTGTGTGTGTCTGTGTGTGTGTGTGTCTGTGTGTGTGTGTGTCTGTGTGTGTGTGTGTCTGTGTGTGTGTGTGTCTGTGTGTGTGTGTGTCTGTGTGTGTGTGTGTCTGTGTGTGTGTGTGTCTGTGTGTGTGTGTGTCTGTGTGTGTGTGTGTCTGTGTGTGTGTGTGTCTGTGTGTGTGTGTGTCTGTGTGTGTGTGTGTCTGTGTGTGTGTGTGTCTGTGTGTGTGTGTGTCTGTGTGTGTGTGTGTCTGTGTGTGTGTGTGTCTGTGTGTGTGTGTGTCTGTGTGTGTGTGTGTCTGTGTGTGTGTGTGTCTGTGTGTGTGTGTGTCTGTGTGTGTGTGTGTGTGTGTGTGTGTGTGTGTGTATGTGCCTTCCTGAAGGTCAAACAGTAGAGAATTGCGCCAAAAAACAAACAAACACCAAGATCAAGGGTTTGATTTTCAACAAAATACACATTCATAAACTAATACAAATTTACGCCTCCAACGTAGTGCACATTTCTTTGAATAAAAGGGTCTGTCAAATGCATAAAATGTAAATGTAAATACCCTCAGAGGGCAGTTGAGAAACTGACCTAACAAAATAACTTTTTCAAACGCACATTCTACAACACCTCAGCATGTCACAACTTCGCAAGCAAGTTAACGGTCATACAATTTCAAGAAAAACATCCAGACAACTCAAAAACACGGGTCAAATTGACCCGGAACATAATATAATTGACCCGGACGTACCATGTCTTCTGCGCCCCCTGTGACGGTCTGGTAGTAAATCCTGTATTGACGTACGCTCCCCTCAGCCGGCTCCCAGCGTACATTCAGAGTGCTGACCGTGGGGTCCGTGACCTGAAGGTTTCTCACACTGCCCAGCGGTACTATGGGCACACACATAACATTCTGCTCAACATGTCGACAAAGACCTAATTTATGTAATATACATACTATCTGAAAATGCATTAATGTAGCTGGGTTAACCAACAGGTCCTATGAATGTGGTAAAGTCATGTGACGCACATGTCTTTCCTTGGCCAGAAATGTCTTTGGCATCGCCATTCGCATAGATTGCAGCAACCGTGATGTAGTAGGGAGTGTCTGGAGTCAGTTTCTGCAGAATAACTGTGTTTTTCTTCCCTCCAACCTGTGTCTGTGACAGAGAGAATGAATAGTGTTGTCAAATGAGTCAAAGGATCAGCTCCACTGATTGTGTCTATAGCTGTATCTGTGACGTAATGTTGACAACCACAAAATGATGATAGAATTATTTTGACTCATTCCTCAGTATGATAAAACAAACATACTTATAGCCACGCATTTATATTATTCTAAATTGGATTTTCATTTTCCACAAGATTTCATTTTTTGGACGAGTTATAATCATTTTCTGTGGTAATCAATGGCGCTTTTTAGCCCAAAATATTCCTTTAAATAAGCTTAAGCAATTTTCAGCAATGCTGGATAATGTCAGGAAAGGCACATCACAAATATGATTATATAATTGGGCTGTTTTTCAGTGGAGCAAAACAACGTGCAGTTTTATGCTGATATTCCTATGACTGCTGCCAGTGTAAATCCTCTGCCTTCTTGATGAAGAAAACAGAGGCTGGAAAAGTGACTGCAATGACTGTAGCATAGAAAAACGACACCTCTGCACCCATTCAGATAGCAGGAGAACATGGAAAATGATATGATAGCAGTCCTGCAGACAAAAACATCTTAAAACAGCTTAAGATTTGCTTTAAGGTTTCAGTTGGACCAGCATGCCACTGAAAAAAACCAGCAACCTGTAGGGAATATTAAATGCGCATTCAGATTCAGGCATTAATCTAAAGACATAATACAAACTACAGATCTAAGTTAACAGAAATATATTGTGTTGCTATCATACACTACCATTCAAAGGTTTGGGGTCGGTAAGAATTTTTTGAAAGAAGTCTCTTATGCTCATCAGCACTTTCTTTTTACATTAAAAACAGTAATATTGTGAAATATTACAATTTAAAACCTGTTTTCTGTGTGAATGTATTTGAAAATGTAATTTATTCCTGTGATCAAAACTGAATGTTTGTCACATGATATTCAGAAATCATTCTAATATGCTGATTTGCTGCTCAAGAAACATTTCTGATTATTATCAACGTTGAAAACAATTGTGATGCTTCATATTTTTGTGGAAACCGTGATTCTTTGATGAAGAGAAAAAAAAAAACACATTATAAATGTCTTTACTGTCACCTTTGATCAATTTAAAGCATCCTTGCTGAATAAAAGTATTAATAAAAAAAAAAAAACTTACCTGACCCCAAAGTTTTGATGGTAATGTAGATTCAGTTTTTAAGACCTCATTAATTGACTAATTAATTCAATTAAAACGGCTATATGGTATATACGTACCTTCAACAATGCATGTGTCACAGAGGACCGTTTAAAATTATTTAAAAGCAAAAAAAAGGTGCTTAAAATGGTGATAAACTGTGATAAACTTACATTCTTAATGTTGAAAAAAATGCTCATAGGCATTAAGATTATTGCTACCAACAAGCATCAGCCATTATTATAATTATCCTATTATAATTATCCTAAAGTTCACTTTAATGGTAAACTCTTGATGACTCTTCTGCTAAGAATACTATACACTTCCATACAGTACTTGCATTAACCAACAGATTATTTCTGTGATTTACTCTTTGTGTTGCTTTGAATCAGTCAATTTAAGGTGATGTGCACAATTCCTGGTCCAATACAATTTCAGGATCCAAAACATTTTGTGATAATCATTCAAATCACATTTGGAAGCAGTCAAAATCTTGTTTTCCAAATGAATGAATGTTGGTTGAATTCAATACAGATACTGTTTGTGGTTGGTGCCGCTAGTGGAAATGATACACATCACCTGTAATACCATCATCAGTCAGCCAGATCATATGAACATAAAAAATGTTGAAATGTTCTTTACAGATTGTGATCTTCCTCCTGCAACCGGTACGTAGGTGATCCTGTAGTTCTGCACTTTTCCAGGAGCGTGATCCCATTTGGTGGTGAGGGAGCTGGTAGTCGCATTGAACACCTGGAGGTTCTGAGGAGGTCCACTAGGAGCTATAAGAAACAACATTTGATATTTCATTTTTGTGTTCTAACACATCCTCATATCCATATGCAATTCAAATGTCAAATGTCACATAGCTTTAAAAACAACAGACTCACCGGGTGTAATAACCTTGGACACTGCAGTCAGAAGGGTGCAGAGAAAAAGAGTGAGAGTTTGTCAAATGCCCATGTGGTGTCTGAAGTGCAGTAGATGGAAAAAGTTTATCATTTGGATTTTGTGGTTTCTTACATGTGCGTTGGCTGCCCAGAAGATCTTCGCTCTCAGACTCATCGGGGTAAATGGCAGTGACAGAAACATCATAGAGGGTGTCTGGCGCCAGGTTCTCCAGAAGGAGAGTGGTGTCCTCGCTGCTCAGGATATCCTGAGGAAGACAGTGGTATTAGCTACATACTGAACAGCAGCTAAATGTGCAATACTGAGACGCAAATACTACAACTGCTAGATTTTGACAATCACTATTACATGCAGGGATGTAAAAAAAAAAGTACTGAGAAACTGTAATTCAAGTAAAAAGTACAAGTTACTTTATCAAAAAAATTTAGAGACTGTCAAAATTTTTTATTTAATTAAAAGTCTAAGTATTTACTAAGTACTTAAAAAAAAAACATTTCATTAGGTGAAATAAAAAAGTAAACTTGTTTTATTTCAGCTAGTTGCCAAAACAACATTTCTCATTTAGTTAAAACTGGAAATTAAAACTTAATAAAAAAATCTATATATCTATATATTGTAATAAATAATAATAATTAATTAATTAAATTATGGCACAAATACACAAAAAACTAAAACTTTAACTAAAATTAAAATAAAATTGGAATTTCCGGATACTTTGATAAATAGTACGTTCGAAAGAACAGCATTTATTTGAAATAGATTTTCACTAGCACTTTTGATCAATTTAGTGTAAATAATTTTTCTTTTTTTGTGTGTGTGTGTGTGTGTAAACTATTCAAAAAATGAATAAAATTATGATAATTACTAATATCTCAATTATGCTAAAATAATTTTAATTTTATAATTTTTATTTTAAAAATTAATTTAATTTAATTTTAACTATCATTTTTTTAAGTATCCACATTTAATTGTACTTAAGCATTTAAAAGCTACACTCTAAAAAATGCTGGGTTGTTTCAACCCAACTTTGGGTCAAATATGGACTAACCCAACTTTTGGGTTAAAAATTTAATGTAAAAATTTAACCCAACGGTTGGGTTAGTCCATAT
>NW_015644632.1:612742-617268 GCF_001515625.1 Sinocyclocheilus rhinocerous | reverse complement strand
GGGTTGTTTCAACCCAACTTTGGGTCAAATATGGACTAACCCAACCGTTGGGTTAAATTTTTACATTAAATTTTTAACCCAAAAGTTGGGTTAGTCCATATTTGACCCAAGGTTGGGTTGAAACAACCCAGCATTTTTAAGAGTGTAAGAAAATAAACACTTTTAACTTTTAAACATTCTTGGCTTTTTAAATTGACTTTGAAAACAAGTGATTTTTTAAAGTATTTTTCAAAAATGTATCCTGTCAAAAATCACTATTTTCTCATTCTTCTGATTACATACATCTCTAGGACACAGCAGATGTTAAACTCAAGCCAATACCCTTAAACATGTTACCTGAATACTTTCAGCTAAAATTAGCAGCAAATTATAATACAGTGACACTTGAAAATAGTGATTTTTAGACAAATAATCAAACCTAATCATGAACGGCGTTCACACTTGACTCAAGTTCATCTATCCACAACAATGGCTATTATGATTACTATAAAACATTATATTACTGTAGTTCAGACTGAGTCTGTGTCTGAAAAGAGCTCATTTCACACAAAAATTGACTTTCCATCATTTACTCACCCTCGTCTTTCAAAATTACATTAGGAAAAAGGCACAAATTAAATTTAAAGAGTAAAAGTACACATATACATCTCAAGGAAAGTACAGATTCCCCAAAAACAGCACTATTACCCAAATACTTTATACCTCTGAGTGTAATGTATGCATGTAATAATTATGATTTTATGGGAAGGACAGTAAATACACAGTCAAGAGTCAAATCTTCAGTACTTCAACTTGATGTATCAGAACTCAAGTTTAGTCTCTGATGTCTTACATATTTAAAGTTGTTCTCTCCACTCTTGGTCCAGCCGACGCGGTAGAGGGAGACATCAGGAGCGCTGTGCTCCCAGTGAGCCCTGAAACTGGTCTGGGTCACTTGAGAGAACCTCAAGTTCTTCGGAGCAGGGACAACGTCTAGAACGAACAGGATGATAAATTGAGTTTCAGGTTACAATTAAGCATTTGAAACATTTAGCAGTCAAGTGTTAATTAAGTTTAGAGGTTATTCATAGATAATGGATCCCCTGGGCCTGTTACCTGTGATGGCTTGGTTAAGCATTGGGTTTCCAGTCCCAGAATCATACACAGGAGTCACAGCCACATCATATTCTGTTTGGGAAATGAGATTATCCAGTCCTCTAGATGTTACATCTCCGTCAACTTCAAGCTAAATTGAAACATGAGAAGTGCAGTCATGGCCACAAGATACACAGCAAAGAGACTTGGCAGCATGAGACGGTCAAGGTTTGACTGGTTAGAACTGGCAATTAGCTAGTAGATGGGTATTTACTTACAAATTATAATCCATTACTGATTCCAAAGGACATGGCGTAAAGTGTACTCAGTAACATAGTCTATTAGATTACACAGTTTAGGTAATGTAATCTGACTACTCATTACTTTTAGATTACTTTTGACCTAACTCGATTATCACATAGCATTGAATATGTTATGTTATTAAAAAATTTAATTGTAATCTGATATTAAAACATAATATCTAATTACTGGGATATGATTACATAATCCAGATCACACGTAATCACTTACTACATTGAACAAAAAATTATTTATTTATTTTTTGGAAGTTGGAAATAAAAATTGTGCACAGATTACAGTTTTTCTATGAAAATTGTAAATTTCTAGTAAAAATTGTAAATCCTACAACAATTGTATATGTTTGTGTCATATTTTGTGTATTCAATAAATGCAATTTGAATAATCAACAAAATCCAACTTTGCACTCCAGAAGCGACACAAAAACTGCATCTGAAGTGGCATTTAGATGTATTTTAATGTAGCTCAGATATGCATTTATACTGCCATTGCATAAATAATGTTAGGAAATTCATGTGTTAAATATAAAATATACTGAATAAAAACTATGAAATGACACTTTAAAGGGTTAGTTCACCCCAAAATGGAAATTCTGTCATTTATTACTCACCCTCATGTCGTTCAAAACCCGTAAGACCTTCGTTCATCTTCGGAACACAAATTAAGATATTTTTGATGGAATCTGAGAGCACTCTGACCCTCCATAGACAGCAATACAACTGAAATGTTCCCATACAGAAACGTAGTAAGGACATCGGTAAAACAGTCCATGTGACAACAGTGGTTCAACTTCAATTTTGCGAAGCTACAAAAATACTTTTTGTGCGCAAGGAAAACAAAAATAACATAATTTATTCAACAATTCTTCTCCCCCGAGTTACGTCTTCTGCCATTTTGGAGAGCACCCAAGAACGTAATCGGCATTGTTTACGTTAGGGGGGCAAGCGCGCGCATGAACATAATCGGCGTAATCAGCATTGTTTACACTTAGGGTAAAGCGTACATATGTGTTGTGATCTCTCCAAAATGGCGGAAGACAGTAACTCGGGGGAGAAGAATTGTTGAATAAAGTCGTCATTTTTGTTTTCTTTGCCCACAAAAAGTATTCTCGTAGCTTCGCAAAATTGAAGTTGGGTCACTGATGTCACATGGACTGTTTTACCGATGTCCTTGTTACGTTTCTGTCTGGGACATTTCAGCTGCGTTGCTGTCTGTGAAGGGTCAGAGAGCTCTCAGATTCCATCAAAAATATCTTAATTTGTGTTCCGAAGATGAACGGAGGTCTTATGGGTTTGGAACGACATGAGGGTGAGTAATTAATGACATAATTTTCATTTTGGGGTGAACTAACCCTTTAAATATGAAACTAAATCCACCAGTAGGTGGCAACAAGTCACTGCCTTAATGAGTGAGTCGCTGATTTTCTCATTCAACCAATTTGTTCAAAACAGCTGATTCATTCAGGAATGAAGCAAGTGACTTGCTGATTTCGGCACTGTGTACTAGCATACTACTCTTACTAATTATGCCATTAAAAGATATGCTAAAAATAGTAAGAGCAGTATACTACTATGCAGCTGTCTTTATTAATGGCTTATTGAATCATCGACTCACCCGATTCATTCAGAAACGCTGAATCATTCCGGAACGAAACATGATATTTGAAAACTAGACTGTCCTACCTAAAATCAGAATGATAGCAATCCTGTGATGCATTTTTTTGCTAGAGAGGGGTTGACGTTGAGAGAAGCAATGGAGCCTCAATAGATATAAAAGCACTTTAAGTTCCTGCAGAATTAGACCTGATCTTTGATCCAGTGTCAGGTAACAGGAACTGCCGCCATCTGTCGGGTTCCTCAGGCTTACATCCACCTGGACCCACATTTGTGTGCATGTTTGTTTCATCTTCTCATCCCAGAACGAAGAGTTATGAGCAGCACTAAGTCATGATTAATGCTTCAGGATGTGGAGCAAAGCTGAGGCCAAAACTGCCACTGAGACTTAAATAAAATCATAGGAAAAAAATCCCACCCATAGAATACACATCCCAAAGCACTGGATTGCTGCGTGCCACTCAAAACTCCATCTTTTTTAACGTTGGTCTGTTCTTGCAATCTTTGGTAGATGATCGTCGTAACCGAAGCTCTGGAGAGCAGCTGTACTATCTCGGCAGCTGCCGTCTCCACTGACTTGTGTAACGTGTTAAAAGGTCCCAAATTCATCAATATGTGCCTCTTTCTTGGTTGTCTGCCTGGATGCATTGTGTAAACAGACAGGAATCTTTCCACAGGAAGGCTTCCACAGTGACCTAGGAAGGCTTTGCACATTTGAAAACAAGATTGTTGTTCAACAGTGGGGCAGTCGTTGTCTAATGGTTAGAGAGTTTGACTTGTAACCCGAAGGTTGCGGGTTCGAGTCTCAGGTACGGCAGGGACTGTAGGTGGGAGGAGTGAACGTACAGCACTCCCTTCCATTCAATACCATGACTGAGGTGAGACCCTTGAGCAAGGCACCGCCCCCAACACCACCCCCAACTGCTCCCCGGGCGCCGCAGCAATATGGCTGCCCACTGCTCCGGGTGTGTGTTCACTACTGTGTGTGTGCACTTGGATGGGTTAAATGCAGAGCACAAATTCCGAGTATGGGTGACCATACTTGGCCACATGTCACTTCACTTTCACTTTCACATTTCTGCCTAATCAGTGATTCTGTATCTGATTCTGCTATATGCAATTGGTCTGAACAAAAATGGAAGCGGTCACATCATACGTAAAGCAGCACTGCATTTATAAACACTAATTTTAGGCATCATACGGTAAGATGAAAAGAAAATGCCATTGAAACTTTTCTAAAAAGATATTCATTCACATAATCGCAAATCACATGAATGGCCTATTTCAATGTCAGAAAGGACGAATTTCACCGAAAGCTGACAAGTTTGACCTTACCTCTTTCGCCTCTCCATCCTCTGGCTTGTAAGTGATGATGTATTTACGAACAGCGCCAGGCGCAGCATCCCAGTCCAGCTGCATGGTGCTGTGGGTAACGTCTGTGATACTCAACTCACCGGATGGAGGAATAGACACTACAGAGAAGGGAGAGATACAAAAAAAAAAAAAAAAGACGAAAAAACG
>NW_015644632.1:608368-612519 GCF_001515625.1 Sinocyclocheilus rhinocerous | reverse complement strand
AGAGGAAGGAGAAATAAAAAAAAAAAAAAAACAGACGAACAAACGATGAGAAACAGATAGGCCAGCTAAACATCCCTGCTGAGGGGAAGACAGCCCTAGTGCCACCTACGGGTCACCCCCTGATCAGAGAGGAGGTCACTGGCGTAATCGCCGAACAGGCTGAAGACGGACACGCTGTAGGCCGTGTTGGGACGAAGGTTCTTCAGCTGGACGTCAGTAACTGTTCCTTTCACACGTATCTGTGAAAGTCAACCACATCACAAATGAAAGGGATGGTGGACTTGTTCAAGGGAACATGATGGAAAGATTATTTACGCCAATGCTTGAAAAGACTAGGTTGAACCAGCATGAATTTCCCAGATAGTTTATGAATGGATATGGATGCTGAACCAGGGTTATTACCTCTAACTAAAACTAAAACTACTACAAACAAATAAACAAACAAACAAATATCAGTGATTGCTAAAAAAGTCATCAGTGATACTAAAACAACACTAGGCTGAACGCAGTTCTCGTGGCCATGATGATGTCAACCAAAATGAAAATCGTTTCAGAGAAGAAGAGAGTTACATTTTTAACAAAGAGTTACAAAGTTACCATGAAGAAAAATGGCCAAAAAGTAAATAGGGTTCATTTTGATTTCATGTTGATGTAAAGCTATTCAAGAAAACGGAGGATAAGTGCATGCAGAAATCCAGGGGATAAGTATCCAAAACACAACATTTGCTGGTCTTTTCAGCAGAACAGTTTTAGCACAAATACCTTTAAAATATTTATAAATCCTTTATACAGTTTTCTATAACGGTAGAAATTGTGATTTTAGTCTTGACTGAGATATTTTTGAGATTTTCATCTAATTTTCGTCGATTTTCCATAACAAATATCTAAACATTCCTAAATCATGATGACTTTATTATATATTTAAAATTTTGGGACATTTTTTCAGAAAACAAGACTTCATTTCGCTTCTCATGAATGTTTCTGTCTACCAACTAAAACAAAAACTCTAAGCATATTCTTTTTTTCCCAAATTTAAAAAAAAAAAAATGGAGGAACAATTTTGAAACATCTGCTCTCTTAGACAAGCCCTGTGGACATCAGATTCAAGCCAGAACTGACGTCGAGACCTCTGGATCTTCTCACTATGTGAAATACTTGAAAGAGGAACTGTGCTAACAAGCCCCAAAGCGCTAATGAGCTGTTATTTTCCAAAATCTGCAATATAAAAGATGTTTTTGAACTTAATAAATGTAGACCTACCACCTGTGGTATCTACAATATCTCCAAAAATGCTTTCCATTTCCTCTTTCTGCTACAGTATGTCATAGTTGCTGACAGATTTGAGCTGCATAGCACCATTGGGCTTCCATTAGAACATTTAGTCTGTTCCAGTAAGTCCTGATGAAAATTATTAGCACGTTTTGTGTTTATTTTTTTTTAATATTCAGCTTCAAGACCGGACTTTCCAAAAGGCTGACTAACTAGATGAGACGGGACAGCAGACTGGGCAGTGGTTGAAATGTGTGGCGTCACCGTACCTCCTGTTCCACAGAGGGTTCAGTGGCATTAAGGGCGTCGTAGAGAAGCTTGTAGCCTGTGGCCCCTTCGACTGCATCCCATCTCACATTCATGGTGGTGGAGCGCACTTTGTAGATGTTCATGTTCCTCACATCGCTGAGAGGCACTACAGAGGGGAACATGACTTTTCTCTCTTTCTCTTGTGCAATTTGATCCCTGACTATCCAGCTAAGCCGACTGAAGCTCGAATGAGAACATGGAAGCATTCCGGACGGAATGATGGATGTGTGACACGGTGGAATGGAATGCCATGAGAGACAATGGTTGGATGAGAATAATCATGGGATATTCACGTGATGGAAATGAATGACAGACGGACAGACAAACAGATATGCAAATGTCGACACACAGACAACAACTGAAATAATTCCCTGACACTTTGCGGTGCAAAGCAGCATCATGCCGTATGAAACATGGTTACATTCAGAGCGCTGTGAAAGGAATGATGACGTTAGGGTTAAGTCATAATGTGAATTAAAAAAATGAAATGTGGCACAATATAAGCACATACACATTGCATAGCATTTTATTTGCAGTAACTGGCTTAACATCAGAAAATCTTGGTCATTTTTAAACAGCAAAGATGATACTTAAATATCAATATTTCACTTTACAGAGGGAATCTCACAAAGCTTGTCAAGAACTGAACTGTTTAAGAAAAATAAAGGAAATTACACTTTGCAAATAAAAATTAAGAGCATTTTCAGTACCATTACAGTTTTTGTATTGACATGTCATTAAAAAGAAATCACAATGTCATTTGTTGGCAAGATTTATTCATGTTTTTGAAAGAAGACTCTTATCTTCACCCTGGTTGCATTAAAAAAAACATTGAAAACACAGTAAAACAAAAATATTGTGAAATACTACAACTGTTTTCTATTGTAATATTTTTAAAATATTATTTATTTCTGTGATCAAAGCTGAATTTTCAGCATCATTACTCCAGTCTTCAGTGTCACATGATCTTTCAGAAATCATTCTAATATGCTGATTTGCTGTTCAAGAAACATTTCTGATTATTATCAATGTTGAAAAAGGTTGTGCTGCTTCATATTTTTGTAGAAGCCATATACAATTTTATTTTTCAGGATTCTTTGATGAATAGAAAGTTCAAAAGAACAGCATTTATTGGAAATAGACATCTTTTGTAACATTATAAATGTCTTTACTGTCACTTTTGATCAATTTCATGTGGCCTTGCTGAATAAAAGTATTACTTAATTTATTATTATTATTATTTTAAATCAGACATGTTTTTGTGAGATTCACCCAAGTATTGTATGATACAATAAAGTGTCTATCTTTGTATTGTGGCAGTACCATGGTACAGTAATGGTGTGAGACTGTAATACCACTGGTATTGAATGATTACTACATTCAAATACCATGGTATTTCCACGGTACTCCAAGGTACTTTAAAGAATATCATAGTATTACTGTGTAAAATGTCCAAAAACAAGGCATTACAATGCAGTAAACTGTATTACCATGCTATATAGAAGTGCAGAACCATATCCTCATTAATATGTACTTCTAAAACAACAATTACATTTGTCGATTGTGCAAATAATTAATGATTTTCACAGTGTTTTTTGGTGTTCAGTTACATATTGTTGAGGAATTGGCTCTGGCTGTTCTGGTGATGAGTGAATTGTGGGTAAATGCACACTTACATGTCGTCTCCGAGCCTTTGAGGGGGTCACTGCTGTCCTCTCCCACCACTGAGTGAACCTTCACGATGTACTCCGTCAGAGGAGTGAGATTCTCCAAGACCACAGTCGTCACCGTCCCGTCGACTAGCAACTGCAACAGAGGAACAGAATAAAAGTGAGAACTCACAAGAATAGGACATGACTGTGTTTGCAAAGAAAACACATTAATTAAAATTAGCCTTTCCAAATTGTCTCCGGACTTCCAGATTTCTGAAGAAATCGTTCTGGCTCAACATAAAATGCATCAAGCCTCACTTTGTCTTTCTTTGCTCTTTCTTGCTGTTAATGTGCATTGCATTAAGAGCTTTAGATGAGTTGCACAATAAAGTTTCATACTTAGGGTTGCTTCAAATCCTTAACCCTAACAATAGGCAATAGTAATTGTGATGCTTTTCAAACATGTGAAGTGTTCATACCTTTTGTGGTTCTCCTCCTGCAGTGCTCACATACTCTATTCTGTACTTCTCCACGGGTCCATCGGGGCCAACCCAGGTGGCACGGAAGGAGTAATGGGTCACTTCTGAGGTCGTTAGATCAGTGGGTGGCTCGGGGCCTCCTCCTGTGAGGGGTAATGATGGTGATTAGGGTCTAAACTTTGACCCCTCACATACTCCAACGTTAGACTGTCACATCAGGGCTGTTTCTGAGCAAATTTGAATTTGGTAAACATACACATAAACAAACACAACACAGCTAACAGAAGTCAATGTTACTATGAAGATGAAAACTGCTGCAAAAAACTCATTCAGCATTACACATAACACAGCCGAGTTGGTTGTGCTACCAAGTTATATTTGTGTAGATCTGAATATCGTGTGTAAAAAAAAAAAAAAAAAATTTAATATGTTTAATCAATGA
>NW_015644632.1:581664-608288 GCF_001515625.1 Sinocyclocheilus rhinocerous | reverse complement strand
ATATGTTTAATCAATGATAAGTCAAGGTTTTTGTATTGTACCATTTTTTTTTTTTTACACTTTACATTCACAATGACCCTGAGAGTCTTTTTTTTTCTGATTTTCCGGACATCTTTGTCCTTTTTTCTGATTGTTATATACTTTGCTTAAAATCAAATTTGAAATCTTGAAATAGTATGATCATCTCAGAGCTGGTTGTTTTGGTTAATGTCAGGACTCATATTTTACATGTCTCATATTTTACTTTGCTACACTGAAAGAAGAGGAGAAGAATTTCCTCCAGAGATTACAGGAGCTATGACACTGTAGCAGCTCTAACAATGCTCAGTGTGTCTTGAAATGGCAGAAGATAATACTAATCAGTCAAAAGTTAAAGTATGGAGAATATTAACTGTCATGTCTTTTTTTTCCCAGCTCATTTCTATACTGGGCTGCTTCTAGCCATTTTTTTTTTCTTGTGGAGCCTGGAACGTCTGTCTGCGCCTGGATCGGGTTTCAGAGTCTCAAAGTTTCATCATGAAAAGGTCAAAGCCTTCAGGTATTCAAATTTCGCAAAAAGGAAAAAAAGAAAGAGAAAAGGAAAGACCAACTCTTGAACCTTTCAGGACGTAGCTGTTGATAGCACCCCATCAACATGCTGACATTGTATGTGTGTATTATTAGCCTAAGGACTTTTTAAAAATGAGATTGATTAGAAATACAGGTAACAATTTATTTGGATAGTCCAGTTTAGACATTCTACTAACCATAAGTAACTTTGAAATCATTAGAGTATTAGTAGACTGTCTGCTTAATGTAATATAATATACAGATGTAAAGCAGCATAAAAGCCAGATTAAATTATGCCTGCTTTGACTCAACACCTATTTTGTATAAATGCATTTATGCCACCTCTGTGCAGCAAGGTTAGTTCACCCAAAAATGAAAATTAGCCCACAAATTACTCACCCTCAAGTCATCCTAGGTGTATGTGACTTTCTTCTTTCAGACGAATTCAGTCGGAGTTATATTAAAAATTGTCTTTGATCTTTCAAGCTGTTTAATGCCACTCAGCGGGTGTTGCATGCATCAGTCCAAAATAAGTTAAATAAAAAGCGCCCATCCATAAAAAAAGTTTCTCACAAATCCTCGTTTTGTACTTCTAATTTTTGATCTCTCTCCTGAGACCTTTTTTACGGATGGGCGCTTTTTATTTAACTTCTTTTGGACTGATGCATGGAAAACCCGCTTAGTGGCATTAAACAGCTTGAAAGATCAAAGATAATTTTTAATATAACACCAACTGGATTCGTCTGAAAGAAGAAAGTCATATACACCTAGGATGGCTTGAGGGTGAGTAATTTATGGGCTAATTTTCATTTTTGGGTGAACTAACCCTTTAAACAGTCAAGATGCCTAAATGCCACATCAGAAGCTCTTAAATGTATTCTCTGCAGTGTAAATTTGGCATTAGACCTTCATTCCCATGTAGATTGCCAACTTTTCACAGTCCAGTCAGTTTTTCTCTACATTTCTATTATTGACTATCCCTGTTCCGTCAGAAATACTGTATCTTTCAGCCTCATTGTTTTAGAGAGCGTGAACTCAGTGATACCTGGACCCTTGACACTGTTACACAGGTTGTTTGTCAGGTCGTCCACGATGTCCAGCAGGAAGGAGAAGTCAGCCACGTTGTACATGTGGATGTCATCGGGATCTGAAGCAATGGATCTCAGCTCATTCTCATCTGCGTTCTTCACACCTGGAGATCAAAACCACAAAAGACATGTTAAAGCCCAAATAAACTCATGATCCATTGTCTTTCACTAACTATTCATATAAGGGAAAACCAGTTCTTACCAATGGCATACAGCTCAATGCCCTGGTCACGTAGGTTCTGAGAGTTGACCGTGATGTCATCCTGAGACTTGCCATCAGTAACCAGGACGCCGATCTTCCGAGAGTTCGGACGCATTCCAACATTCTTCTTGAAATTGCTCTGAAGGATGTAGTTCAAAGCAAGGCCTGTGGAATAAGAGAATATTGGTAATATTAGTCTAAATACACAACACGAGCAGTAAGCCTACTGAAGACCAGTATTGACCCTATAAAGCTACTGTATCATATTTGATATGCACATTTCTATGGCCTCTAAATGATTGACATGATAAAAACTTTGCTGAAAAAAAATTCCTTCTGTCGTCTGATTGATAGCTTGTACTTTTTTTGCAAGTAAAAGCCCTTTTAATATAATTGTACAAACTTCCACCTTCAGCTCGTGCTTCACGTGTCTTTTTGCTGTGTTATCTTTACTGATTTTTATAAAGTACACATAAGAATAACTTTTATATAGTTAGTAACATAAGGTAAGATAAACACTGACTCAACTGAAGAAACCTTTTACTTGATTATCAATACATTATTTTATTTTTTTATTAAAAATGTTTAAATGTGAGTCTCAAATATGATCAGGGATTTGATGGACGTTTATTTGTTCATCTCTCAATCATGATTGTATTGCATTGCATTATATGTTTTGATCATTTAAATATCATCTTACTAAGACATATTTTGGGAGATTGAGTGCAAACTTATATTTACACTAATTTATGTCATTCTACTATCCTGTTATAAAGATCTCACTGATTTACATCCAAGCCGTTATAATTCATCTTATTTTTTGGTCGCATAAATATCAGCATCTGCATCAAATTGCATATTTTTGCTCAGTTTGTGTCTCTGAAGCAAACTGAGCTGTTTTTTCCTTCACGAGTTTGAGCTCCATTATTCTCACTCTATCGTACTATGAGAGCCATAAATCTTGATGTATCAAATATACTACTCAACAAAACACATGCAGTTTTTTTTTTTCTTTAGATATTTTCTAAAGATTCAATAAACTGTTCCATTTTTTAAATTGGAGCTGCAAGCGAAAACATCACAAGTGGAAGACAAGCTTTCCATACAAACTTGAAGATTTCACCACAAATCAAGTGTGTTTGGTCTGACATATAGATCAGAATAAAATATGATATACCAGTCATAGTGTTTCCTCCTTTGTAGGGTAGACTGGCCACGGCATCCAGCAGCTCTTTTCTGGTTCTGTGAGAGTTTAGGTGCCACTCAGTCTTTGGGTCTCCACTGTACTGTGCCAGACCTACAAACGGACAAATCCAGTGTTTATAATTAAACACATAAGAAGATGCCATTGCTCAGAAGTTTCTCTTTTATAGTACAAAAGACCTAATATATATATTTTTTTTTTTCTCAGATATTTATCCTAAAATGTTTGAAGAGCAGTAAAACATTTATAAGAGAATATTTGGCATCCAGTATGAGTACACAGCTATAATACATCATTTGGTTTTGGAGGTTATACTGAGATCTGATTTTGATTACAGAATATAGTATCCTGATTACTCAATCAAAGTTTGAGACATTTTTGAGATATCTTCTGAAACTCTAAAGCACACATATGAGATGATAAAGGTCTTTTTCTCAGGAGAAACCAACATCTGAGAAACTTGAGAGACTTGAGAGAGAATTCAAGAGAAAGGATTGAGATATTTTGTGATTTTTCTTTCCTGTGCATGGCACTTAGTTGTGGATCTTCTCACTTTGGATTCAGGATAAATTTCTCTTACCAACCAGTATGAGTACACAGCTATAATACATCATTTGGTTTTGGAGGTTATACTGAGATCTGATTTTGATTACAGAATGTAGTATCCTGATTACTCAATCAAAGTTTGAGACATTTTTGAGATATCTTCTGAAACTCTAAAGCACACATATGAGATGATAAAGGTCTTTTTCTCAGGAGAAACCAACATCTGAGAAACTTGAGACTTGAGAGAGAACTCAAGAGAAAGGATTGAGATATTTTGTGATTTTTCTTTCCTGTGCATGGCACTTAGTTGTTGATCTTCTCACTTTGGATTCAGGATAAATTTCTCTTACCAATCTGGACACGATCCGGCCCGATGTCAAAGGCACCCACCATGCGACCAATGAAAGACCTAATGGTCTTGAAGTTCAGACGACCAATGCTCCAAGATCCATCAACAAGCAGGACAATATCAGCCTGGGCTGTGGTTTTGCACATTATATCTATTTGGCCAGAGAACAATTCAGTCAGTTATCATAAAATGACATAATAATAATTAAAAGATGTAAACATCAAAACTGATTGTGATTTGTAATAAAGGAGGTAGAGATTAGACATACTTGAACACACAAAACATTCACACAGTCATGCAAAGCATGACAAAACTGTTTATTTGGCATTTTGAAAACACACATTTTTTTACATTTAATGTTAAATAACATCAACTATAAAATCCATTTCTGTAAGAGATGTCTTTGTCTGTGTCCCATCTTGCTTTCTCTCCAGACACCTGAATGAAGGGAAAAGAGGGGAAAGTGCCGCCCATCCGGCCCTGCTCAAAAAGAACATGTTGCATAATTGCCTGATTTATAGATCATTCCCTCAAGCACAAAAAAAAAAGATAATATTCAATGAACATATCCAGCTAATATTTTAAAACGCTGTGGCTATTATGTTTATGAAATGTGTTATCTAGACATAGTAGCAATAAAATGAATTATCTAAGGCTTTAAAATAGATGTATTAGTCAAACAGGTGCTTATCCTCAATTGTAATGTGGAATTCTCACATTTAAATTATGACCCCTCGTACCCTAAACACTAAAGCCTGGAACATACTTTAGGCAAGTCAGCAAACACAGATGCAAATCGGTCAATGCATTGCAGACAAATTGCATTTGTCTCCGCATGGGAAACTAAAATACGAGAGTACTAAAAATGTGCCTTAAATTAAAGACTTCACCTTTAACAGCTAATGATTACAATCAATATTCAGCAATCTTCTCTCTATGTATTATTAGAAAGATACTGGGAAATGCTCTTTGTAATGGAAGATGAATAATAAAATGTCTGTGAATAACCGAAAGGATAGGCAAAGGTGAGTGTCCTTAAACAAGCCCAGATTGCTCAATTTGGAGTCCGTAAGTCTCTTATGCTCACCAGGGCTGCATTTATTTGATCAAAAATACAGTAAAAACAGTTATATTATGAAATAATATTACAATTTAAATTTTTTTTTTTTCTTTTTTTTTATATTTTAAAATGTAATTGTAAATGCATTGCTGTGATCAAAGCTGAATTTTCAGCATCATTACTCAAGCATTCAGTGTCACATGATCCTTCAGAAATCATTCTAATATGCTGATTCAATGAGCATTTCTTACTTTTTGCTTCATCAAATGTTTGTGGAAACTTTGATACATTATTTTCAGAATTCTTTGATGGATAGAAAGTTGAAAAGAACAGTATTTATTTAAAATAGAAACCTTATGTAATATTATAAATGTCTTTTGATCAATTTAAATAAAAGTATTCATTTAATTTAAAAAATAATAATAAATAATTACTGACCCCAAACTTTTGAATGCTTGTGTATGTGTTTATACATAGTGGAGCCCAAATACAATACTGAAAATCTGCTATAGAAAATATATTTTAACACTGAAAATAACCTGAACATTTTAGAAATTAAACCATTTAAAACAATGAAACATTTTGACAATAAATGAATAAGAAGGATTCTCCACTAGGTCACTAATAAAATCAGCAAATTTGTGTTATTGTTTACATTTTCAAGATTCCACTGCAGCACAAAAGATGTCCTTTCATGCAAGATAACATTATCATCAGGTTTCAAACAAACACGTAGAGTTGAGAAAATTCTAGAAATTCTAAAATTCATGTTATTTATTAATTTATTTTTTTCAATTCAGAGGTAACACTTTACAGTAAGGTCTTAAATGTTGTTAGTTGAGTCTTTAACTAACAATGAGCACTACATTTGTTACAGTATGTATTCATATTTGTTAACGTTAGTTAATAACAATACAAGATTGATCATGATCATGTTAGATCATATCAAACAATATTCACGATACAACTTTTGATTTTAATAGTGTATTAGTAAAATAAAAAATTAACATTAGCGAAGATTAATACATGCTTTAGAAGTATTTATCATTGTTAGGTCATGTTAACTAATGCAGTTAACTAATGATAACAAATAGAACCTTATTGTAAAATGTTACCAATTCAACTTTTATATATATAAATGAGAAAAATGCAAGAGAGAAGCATTTTAACTATGACTTTGGGAACCAGTGTAAACCATGTACCAATATTTCCATAGAACTAGTCCAAAAAGCCACAGTATTGTTGCTTTTTTTGTTAGTGCGTGTCGCATGCAAATGACAAGCTGAGCGATACACCTCAGAGCTCTTGTCTGGGAATATTTGCTTTTCCCTCTCCTGCCGGTGTCGGTCGGCCGACCCTCACCATTGGATCTGTTTCCAATTAGGAGCAACATTCCAGACCATGTAAGATAATCTTTCTCGCTCTTGAAACTCAAGAGTCCTTCCATGCAAAGGCAGAGACATGGCTACCATGTGGCGCAGTCACCCTGTCTGCTCTTTCACAACACAATTAGCTGTGCTGAAAGGTATTTGCCATTACTCAAAGCACTAGGCTGAAGTCTACTTTTCCAATTCAAAACTGACAAAGAACCTACGCTTTGTTATATATGGATTCACTAAATGAAGAGCAGACGCAGTAGATTTGTTCCATATATCCTCTGTTTCAAAATTAATGCTGTATGCTAATAGTTTTGGAACTCGAGTAACTTTCTACATATTGAGCTGAATACCCTGAAGAGACATGAGATCTGATTGGTTGGTTTCTCAGAAAGAGAGTAGTTTTTTTTATTATTAATTGTACCTGAAGTTTCAAAGGTTGGAGGTTCAGGGGCATCAGAGAGGGTGGTCTTCTCCTCTCCAGCCAGTGGCATACTCTCTCCTCCATCAAACATACCAAACACACTCACTGTATACTTAGTGCCGGCCCTGAGATGAGAGAAATGCAAATCAGTCAACAATCTTATCCATCAACCTTAACAGGCTAATAGATCACAATGCATGGTTTTCACATGACATCACACCCTGACATGGACGGACACCTGGAGGGCAAAACAAGGCTTTCTCTGCTGTCCACTGTTTTTTTTTTTTTTATACTAAATACTCATATATTAAGACAGTGCTTTTAAAAGACTACATTCAATATACATTATTGGTGATGCATACTATATACAGGCAAGCAGCTGCATCTGGAATATGAACACAACATACTAAATTGCATGTTAAACTTTTTCCCATAGAAAACATTTATAAAGAAAATACTTGTAGCTTGTATATACTTGTATATACTTGTATACAATACTTGTATACAATACTTGTATACAAGACCAAATTCAGTATACACCTTATTAATTAAACGTAAAATGTGTAGGCAAGCAGATGAGCACAAAATATAAAAGCAACACACAAAGTTTCATGTTAAGGATTTTCCCATTGAAAACCATTATAAAGAAAATGCTTAATGTGCAATTTAGCGCATTGCATTCATAATCTGAGCTCAACTGCAATTTGATCTTTTAATATCACTGTATTACTTTTTTTTTCATGAAACAAATTTACTGTAATTCAGCTATAAGCAGCTCTACAGACGACAATAGTGTCATTATTCAGCTCAATTTAGTTAATCGTTGATAGTTTAATAACAGTGTGGATGTTGCAGATTTTCCAGTGTTCAATCTAAATATTTGTGGCTTTGAAACAGATGGAAAATTGATAGGCCTGTGCTGAAGTTCTATGGATGTTTTGCCCTACAGGGCATTCGTGACTGAAAACTACCATTAACATGTTTCAAGAAGGTATGTGTTGTCCACTTGATTTCACATTGACTTTGAAGGTGTTTATAGGGCATATCTTCAGTGTTCAACAGACGTCTGTTAAGTTTTTAATGTGTCTGCATTGGCGTCTCGTACCTTAGCTCCTCCAGAACCACTGTGTTGTCATAGGGGCCTACTAGCAACTCTCCCAGGTCCATATCCACCCCAGTGGGATGGAAGGTGACCTTGTAGCCCTTCACATCCCCAGGAGCATGATCCCAGGTCACCCTGAAACTGGTTTTAGTGGGCTCTGAAGTTTGCAGGTTTCTGGGAGCTTTATATTGAGACACTGCAGCGAAAATAAAGGGTGTCAAATTAGACAGCAAAGAGGATGAACATGTTCACAGTAAAATAACAACTTTTGCCTCACCTCAAGTTGTCAAATATCTGCTATTAACTTACACGTGGTTCCTTCTCCTTGTCTTTGTCTTCCATCACCAAACTTGTAGACGGGAACCACTGTGATATCGTAAGTGGTTTGTGGCTGCAGTCGTCTCAGGACTAAAGTGTTAGTGCCCCCTGGTGCTTTGGAGGCCAACTGGCGTGTCTCACCCTGAGGTTTATACGATACCCTATAATTGACAACATTGCCGGGTGCTGGTTGCCATGTCACTCGCATGGTCCTCTCTGTTTCTTCTGAAACTGTAAGAACTCTGGCAGCGGCGGACACTGTTGGGGAGATAAATGAAAGACAATGTCCATTAAACGTTGGACTGATTCAACCACATTTCCTAGGGGTCAGGAAAAGCAAACCATCTGAATAATGAAAGTTTGTCTGCTAAGATAATCTTGATCCAGCACAGACCACGGATCTCCAAACCGGGTGAAACCAGACATGCCGAAATGGTTGTACGTCATGCATAACGCAGACACTCTAAGACTGTCCGCAATGTTCTCTTTTTATGCCGTGACAGGAGTGTTTTTACGCAAGAGGGAAAGGAATGAATTGTCCGCCTTTAACAGGTCTACGGAACACTTTCAGATGGAGAGACCTTTTACAAATTAGGAGTTTTATGGATGGAAAATGACACTTCCAAGTTTTCAAAGAATCACTGAGTCAATAGGACAACGTGTGTTTATGTTGGTATTGAAGGAGGTAAGAAATAGAGTGATGGCAGCAGACATAAAATGGTGCTGCCTAAGCCAGAAGCCTGTTTTCGGCTCAACTGCTGGACTTTTTAGATGACAGACAATAAATAAACCGCCAGACAGCAAGATAAACCAATTACATATTTACAGCACGCTTAACCAGTTCTAAACTGGAGTGAGTTGCCCCACTGAATAAGTAAGAGGGTGCAATAAGTGCTGTAGAGTGTGTTGAAATCCTGCATCCCTTGATAATAGTGAGCATGTGTAAATCATTAAACCCACCGCACCACACACTCCATACACTACACCATATGTTACAATAGCCCACAGCGAAGGTATTTTAGAGGAAACAGTGGCAATGACGCAAACCTTCTGCCTCCGCCTGGTGTTGAGCTTATGAAAGGAAATGGAAGTTACTCTTTCACTTTTTCCACATCAGAATGAACATTGAGACATTTCTGTTTTAGAGCTTTTGTCTCCCGCATACTTCAGAAAGCATGTCATTATGTTGCAGAGTGTTCTTAAAACAGACATTAAACTCGAGAAATGATTTTGTTGAGTGTAATTTTAAATGTAAGTGGTGCTTACCCCAAAATGCAAAACTTGGTAGGGTGTTGAAAAAGTGGGTGCCAAGATGTCCAAATTGCATATTTCTATATGATTGCTTGGGTGTCCTAATTGTGCAGCATCATTTGCAAAATGTCAGCAAAATTTAACAGACAAAAAGTTCCTTTGTGTGAATTGTCTAGCAATGAATGAAGCACAGCTCACAGAGAAGTCACTTTCTAACCATGCAGCTTTCTGTTGCTCAAACTCATGGGCCAACTTGAACATGAGTGAAATTTGCTTGAGTAAACTTTTCACCCTCACACATAGATTTCTCTTGATAATTACTAGATTTCGCCCAAGGAATTTCGATAAGCAATGTTTGATTTGACTGCACCTTAAGTGGTTGCTTGTTGGCTTGGGTGTAAGTCTTTGGGTTTTGTCAACATTTAGGTAAAAAATCTGTTCATTCATTGTTAAGGCATCATTCAAGTCTGCAAAAAAAAAATTGTTACTCATTACGTGGCTTATCAAGCACCACACCTATTTTTGTTTTTTAATTTGCTAGTAGCTGAATTGTTTTGAGTGTAATTTTAAACTTTCCGCAGACTTATTCAGATTGGTGGGGCAGATACTTCATTGAGGTTTATGTGCATGTCAGTGAAATATTCTGACATTATATACAGTATTTCAAGTTTTTTTCCTCTCTGGGGTAGGTTACCTCAGGACGAGAGGCCCGCCCTCAGACAAACAGAGCGAGGTAAAGAGCGTTTGGTCATATGCTGGATTCATTACGCAGGTGGGAATGGACTTACCATCTGTGGTCTCCTCTCCATGCAGCGGCTCCCCCTCCTTACTGCTGTAGGCAGCGTAGACAGAAACCTTGTAGCGGGTCTCCGGTGTCAGTCCATCCAGAACAGTGGTGGTTATGTCCCCGGGGACGGTTTTCTCGCCAGCTTCCTCCGAAAAGAGGGATTTCCAGGTGACCCGATAAAGGCGGACGTTGCCAGGGGCGGCAGTCCAGGATGCTACAAAACTGTTCTCAGTGACATCCGAAGTAACCAGATTCGTAGGTGAACCGAGTTCTGAATGATTGAGAAAAAAGACACAAAAGTTTTTAAAACAGATCATAATAAGTGCAAAGTCTGGTGACAGAGAAGCAACAAACACTTCCCCTAAATCAGGTCACTTTGGTTAACTAGTCACCCAGTCTGGCCAAGCTGGTTAGGCAGTCATGTTTCAAAGGTTTTAGAGGGCTCTCTGACACTTACAGTATTCAGACTGGAAGACACACTTGTTAACACCAGTTTGGCCAGGCTTAAAGACCAATTAGACCAACAAAATACTGTAGGTGGGTTTAACCAGGCTATATTGGTTAACTTCTCTACCAGGATGGCCAAGTTTGTTAGGAGGACGTGTTTTGATGGTTTTAGATGGGTTTCTGACACCTAGTCAGGCTAGGGGACCAACTTTCCAATCGCCTATACCGGTTAACACCAGTTTGGCCAGGCTTAAAGACTGAATTGACCAACTAAGACCAGCAAAATACTGTAGGTGGGTTTAACCATGCTGTGTTGGTTAACCAGGCTGTCCAAGTTTGTTAGACGGGCATGTTTTGATGATTTTAAGGAGGTTTTTGACACCTAGTCACGCTGAGAGCCCTGCTGAAAAAAGCAGCATAAACCAGCATGAATTCAATGTTGGTCCAGGTTAGAGCTGGTATATTTCTGGTCTAGCTGGTGGACCAGCGTTCTGTTCTCAAGCAAAACTGAGATTGAGTAGCTGGTTTACCAGCACTCCTGCTTCCCTTATTTGGGACTAGCAAACCAAAGATCAGCATCCCATGCTTTCTTTCACTGAAGAAAAAAGAGCAGTGGTCTCTTGCAGTGTTCCTCTAAAAAATCTGAGAAATCTGAGTGAACTCTTCGGTTAAATGAGCATTTATCTAATTCTCCGCTAGTCTGTCTAAAACGCCGGTAGCTCGCGATTGCTTTGATTTACTCTGTCAGTAACGCGTACCCTGGAAAACAGCTCTGCAAAAATAATCTCTCTCCCTGCTGCCACACATCTGTCATCACATCTACTTTCCATTGAACACGAAACCCGATCCATTAAACACAGACTGCTAAAACTGCAGATGTAGCTCGCTTTTTGATCTGTGCCATACCCCCGACCTATCTTCTCTCTCTTTCTCTCAGTTCTATGCTGAGTGTCCCGAAGCAGAAGAGAGGAGAGGGACTTGAAATGATATGAAATTGTGCTGACAGCATAGTGAACTAGAATAAACTGCAGTGTAAAACTTCCACAGTAATACCTCTCCCTCTCACCACCCAGCCTCATGTTCTCCTGACTTTAGGATAGTCACCTGTCTCCAACACACTGAGCTCTGCTGGTCTAAAACAAACCAAACGGTCCATTTTTTCAAAGTGCAATTACCAGGCTCTGCGTCATAGCTCAAACAGGGACTAGATAGCTCATAGACCTGGGAGGTTAGGGACTGCAAATGACAGGATAACTGCTGAGGAAAAGTATATACCAGTTTCTTTCCGAAGAGTGCTCCAAAGTCTAATTCTTCTTAAACGTCCGTACAGGGTTGTTTTACGTTGGAATATTTTAGACAGTTCAAAAAAGGGTAAAAAAGGGACAATAAGAAAAGAAGCTAGATTTTCTAATGTTCCAATTAATATGTGAGAGGTGTTTGCCTGTGCAAAAGTTGTCGACACATGAGGTTGCATGAGGTGTTGAATGGTTCTGTCATTTTATTACCCACCAGGTGAAAAACCTGATTACTTAGTAAAGCAGCAACACACAGATTTGCATTCATAACACCAAGTTATAGACTGAAGTGTAATAGTTAATAGTTGAAGGACTTGTTCAAATCACTAAGCCAACAATGATGCATGCCTTAGCGAACACCAATAACTAATTCAAGATGAATCAGACAGAGAATTTAGGACTCTGTTCCAGGTTGACTGGATCTGAAGTTGTTTCTACGTCCAGCATAGAGGTCTGATTTTACTGACAGAGCACAGAAGAGAGCAGATCGTATGTTAATGTCTTCTGCAAGCTGCTTTTGGTTGTTAAAATGCAGACAAACTGCCAATGCCAGGCACTGCAGTGCACCTCTACTCAGAAAATGCATGCTATTAATGGTTATTCATTTGTGGTTTTGCAATGACAAAAAAAATGTAGCCTCTAAACAGAGACGCAACAGTGCAATACCGTGCATGAGTTTATTAATGCTGTCCTGATATTGTTATGTGTTGAGGCCAGATTAAAACCAGACTTCTTTTGGACCTTCACATATGCTATTTTTCCTTCTTTGATCCTTGTTTTACCGTTCCATCCAAGCAAAATGTTGATGTTAACTGGGAACAGGAGTTTTAGCACTAAACGTGACTGTCATCCTGAATTATTTCACTTTGGAAAAGTTCGGAGTACCTGGAAGCAAGACAAATTCTCCAATGCTATGTCCTTCAGCTCAACACATTTGCTTGACAGAAGGTCTGACCACCTCATGCATATGAAGTTATTTTTTGGGGCTTTTGCTTTTATTTCGATAGGACAACAACAGGGTAGACGGGAAGCAGTGGAGAACAGGGTCAGGAAAAGAGCCATGACTTGAACTTGCCCGCTTGCCTGCAAGGTACTCTGACTGACCATCTCATACAGACATAGTCAGAACTGGACGCATACTGTACTATACTATAATACTGTATATAAGCATTTTACATGTTGCTTACATGACTACATTTTCTTTGTGCAGTTGCAGTACATAACAGCAGGGGCTAAATCGAACCAGCCAAAGCTTGAGCCTCTGGTCATTGGTGCCAACTTTAGCTAAACAAACATAGAACTACATAATGAGCAATTTAGCACCATTTTCCATTGATTTCCTCTTTGTAGCTGTTTCATATAGAGTTTATCCAATTTCAGGCCCTGGATTTAATTTCTGGATCTTCTCACCCGTGTCCACATTCAGAAGAAGCAAACTCTGCCACTGACTGAGTGGAATAAAAAAATGGCACATCTGAGAACTCAATCTTGAAGAGGTAATGAACCAGTCGGGTGGTCACAAACTGAGAACACATTGGTAACGAACATCTTGAACGTCCTTTTGAACAACTGCCATACAAAGCTGATGAAAACATCTCAAACAATCTTGCATGACTTACACTTGGATAATTTCAAATAGCACACTGATTAAGATTTGCAAAATTTGCCTGGGATCTAACTGGACAGCGCTTGATGAGAAAATGAGGTCTGTCCTCTCTCTTCTCGCAGAATTCAGCTCATATTCAGTAAAACAGGGCAGAAGTCTTGGATAAGAGACATAATCTGGTGCTGGCAAAGATCTCACAGCCCAAGCCCATTTTCCACAAAAACTATCATGAGACAAAACTCATGCTGACTGCAACCACATTCACCAGATGTTAAAACACAAAGACGCTCTGAGGCCTCGGGACAAAACTGGCGGATTTAGAAAAACAAGTTTACATTTTTGAATTAAGAAGACATGCAAGTCAACATTTGTTATGGCATTTTGAACAATTCGGTTTAATAGGCTGAAGAGGAGATGCAGTGTGAGCTGGTCGGTCCCTAAAGCCCTTGTTTAAGGTCACTTCCTAATTGCCTTGACTGAGTTTGGCCCCACAGTGCACTTTTCTGGGGGCTAAAACAAAGAAAGCTGTGTTATGCTCCAGGATATGGAGTTTAACGCAGCTCAGTTTGGAAACGCCTTGTCATCGGCCAAAAATTAGTCACATGTTTCCTTTAACTCTTCGTTGAAAGGCGGCTTGAGACAGCATACATAATGACAAGCCTCTGAAATATGGGCTTTTGTATAATGAGCGGAGGACAGCCATTAGCGGTCCCGGTTAGATGCTGTAATCGGTAATTTTAATATGACACTGCTTGAAATGCATCCGAAGAAAGACATGCAGTAAGTTTTGGGCATTTATTTTCAGGCTAAAAATCTTGGATGAAATTGTTTGGCAGTGGCTAATATTCAACAAGCCCACAAGTTAATGGTAGTTCTGACATGCTTTTTATCAAGAGAATATTGAGAGAGACATGTACTTCACAAAAAAGGAAGCGTTTTTTATGTTAAAGAAATTGGCTCTTAGTGGTTTGAGACCACTCATATAAGCCAGACTATATAACTAGTAATCACTAAAAATCCAGCACAGTATCAAAAGAGTATGTAATCTATATATCGACATCATGTGGTTTTTAAATTAGTAACTTTAGAAAAGTAGAACAGAACTATACACTGTATGATTTAAGTTTAAAACCCCAAATTCTGATTGCTAGACCACAGTTAGACACTAGAAAAGATGAATCCAAACCAATATCTTTTGAGGTTTTGTTTCCATTCACTCTTCTTGCAATGCCAAGCATGAGTGAGGAAAATTTTACAAGCTCAGCTAATTCATCTGCTGCCCACACACCAAATAAACCCAGAGCGTGTGGGAATCCACACAGTGAGATCAGTCATTAGATGGCACATCTAAAACGTCATCCATTTGGTTCCCAAATTTAGAGTTCACTTCACACTGACAGACAACACCGAAAGTCTTTTAGGTACGTCTGTCCTCTGTTAAGAGTGTGATATAGAAGTGTGCGAAGAAACAATTAGGGTAGCAGTTAGTAGTACAGTTTCCCTTCAACACTTTGCCATAAAGTTCTATATTATCCAATATTGGGGAATGATCATATTTGGAGATTGTCAGAATTTGACAGCATTTTCTGACAGCCCTTGTCAGTTGAAAATGCACTTTTTTAAACAATTTTGAGTGACTTTTGATCAAATTTCGTGTCAGCTTTTATTTCACTCTAAAAAAAGCTGGGTTAAATATGGATAAACCCAGCGATTGGGTTGTTTTCAACCAACAGTTGGGTTAAATGTTTAACCCAACCTTCTGGGCAGTAACCCAACCGCTGGGTCAAAACAACCCAATCGCTGGGTTTGTCCATATTTTACCCAGCGCTGGGTTGTATTTAACCCAGCATTTTTTAGAGTGTTGATTTAAATGTTCAATTTCTAATTTTCTTTCATTAAATTGTATTATATCATATAGATCGGCAGCCATGCCTTTAGGTTATCTGCATCTATTATTGAAAAAACAGTGTAGGTCAACCACTGGTGCAGACTGCCATCTGGGTGTCTTAAACCACCATTTGTATTTTCATATTATACAGTGTACTGCAGACAAATGAATTGCTTTGAAGAAAGCACAAACTTCAAATGTAATACAGAATTCTCATACCTTCCAGAGTGGTGCCTGTTCCCATAAGTGGCGCTCCGAGGCCAGAGGTGTAACGGGCACTAACGAAGAGCTCATACTCTGTATCCGGCGACAAATTTTTCAGCAAAGCAGTTGTTGTGTCTCCTTTAACAAACATTTCTTTCCTTTCCCCACCATCAGGTTTGTAGGCCACATGATATTGAAGCACGTTGCCTGGAGCTGCCCGCCATGAGACCCTCATGCTGGACACAGTCTCGTTCAAGACCCTCAGGTCACGTGGAGAGCCCCGGACTGAGAGAGAATAATAAATATGGTATTAATTTACTTGTTTTTGAATTTCAAGGGAACAGAATCAGAAGTGAAAACAACAAAACTTCCAACAGTGCTGACCTTCTTTGGTGGTGCCCTCGGTGTCCATGGAGGGACCCATTCCACTTGCATACTCAGGGTACACTGTGACACGGTAAGTGGTGACGGGCAGCAGTTCGTGGAGCACAGTGGTGACCTGACTCCCATCAGTCTCTGCTTCCAGTTTATCTCCTCCACCCACTGGCTCATACAACAGTCTGTACCTCAGCACTGCTCCTGGAGCGGCTTTCCACGACACGCGGAAGCTGTCTACAGTTTCTTCACTCACCATGAGGTTACGGACAGAGCCTAATTCTGAAATACGAGAGCAGTGCGTTATCAGCCACATGCAAAAAAGCTGTACTTGTCAGTGATAAATGACTTTGACTATGATTAAATACCTTCTAAAGTCGTCTCCTCGCCTGTCAAAGGAAAACTGTCTCCTTTATCATACTGGGCGATGACATTAACCTCGTAAGTGGTCAGGGGTGTGAGATTGGGCAAAATCGTAGTAGTGGTGTCAGGAGGAACCACCAAAGAGATGTAGTCTCCAGTTATGTCAGCCGCTGGCCTGAAACGCACCAGAAAAGACAGGACATCCTCTCCATCAGAAGTCCATGAGCTCCTGAAACTTCTGGAGGTGACCTCAGAGAAGCTTAGCGACTTTGGTGGAACCAAACCTGTATGACAGAGCACATCACTATAATCACATTTACGATGTAAATTTTCTTGAAAGTTTACCATCTGGCTTTCTATGCTTTACGTTTGGTCTTGCTTGCAGATTTGCTCCAAGAGAACCTTAAGCAATACATTCTAAATACACATGAGTTAACACAATTATAAAATTGAAATACGTGGTGTATAACAACAATTTAGTATTGATTATGATGTTGAAATTGTTCATTATGTTTACTCTATATAATCTGTCCTCAACAGATGTTTCCAGAGCTTGTTTGTGTTATGATCTTTTGTTGATCCTGGAACAACATTCCCATCAAATAAAACATAGTTTGAACCCTATCCTTAACTAACTACCCAGAGTAAACTGCTTATCAGAGGGAATAGATAGGCTGATAAGTTTGTTGTTTAAGTTCCTAACCCCGGCCCTAACCTTAACACTTTCTTCATTCCTAAAATGCTATTGGTTGATAAGAATGTTATTCCAGATCCATCAAGGCTGTTGATCTAGGAACATGTCCTACTTGGAAAGCATGGTAAGCTATCCATAAATCTCACTCACATAAACATGAACAGAATTTACAGAAAAACCAATAAACGAGTATAATCGAAGGTGGCACATACTTCTTTTCTTAATGTTATGGAGCTCCTGCTCAATTCTTAGGCAGATGGATGTGGTTAGTTCCTTGGAGATCCGCTGAAAAGAATCAAAGTCTTCCACCTCAAACACATGGTTATCAGCAGGAGCGTTGGCAATCGCCTCCAGCTCGGAGCGCACGGCGTCCTTGACTCCCACAGCGAAAATCTCCACGTCTGCATCCCTTAGTTTGTTGGCAGGGTTTTTGAAAGAATCTGAGGACTTGCCGTCTGTGATGAGCACCATGACTCGGGGCACGTTATCACGAGCGCCACGGGCTGGAATGAAGATCTTTTCCCTTACGTAGGTCATGGCCTTGCCAGTGTTGGTGGAGCCTCCACGGTAGGGGAAGGTGCGGACTGCATTGAGCACAGCTGCATTGTCATCGTGCTTGTTCAGGGCAAACTCAGTGTGAGGATCCCGACTGTACTGAACCAAGCTGATCTGCACTTTGTTGGGTCCGATGTCAAAAGATTTGACGAGCACTTCAAGGAAGGCTCTAACTTTAGCAAAGTTAGCCAGTCCTATACTGTACGAGCCATCGACCAGGAGGACAATATCGGCTTGGACCTCGACCTCTAGGGAGCACTCTATAGGGAACAAAACACAAGACAACCCGTCTGTTTGGAAATTTTAAATATGATTATTTAAAAAAAAATGCATTTTGAGGGTTAACAGTTCTTAAAAAGTACCAGTACATAGATAAACTATGGATAGGTTGGATGGATCTATGAGATTTAAGGCTGGAACACACAACACAACTTTTGCCATGCTTTTTGCAATGGTTTACAGTCTGCGGGACTCAACACTTGTCATGTAGTATATTCCAACCTTTAATAGGATGGTTAAAGAGTCGGGCATGAGCAGTTGCATCTTTGATCAACACAATTCAAGGAATATTTTGTAGTGCTCAGATCTATTGATTGAATACTTGGGACCTGTTTACACCGGATATTAAGATGTGTTTTGGTCAATCCAATCACAAGTGGACAACGCTAAATACAGGTGTGAACAGGATGCAAAATGTTTTGAGCTTGTCCACTTTTGACCACTTCCAGAGGTAGTAGAAAACGCATTTGACGGGATTGCTCTTGTAGTGGACGCTCATGTGGTCGAATACATTCAATCAGCCATAAAAGACCGTCTCCTCTCTGCCTACTGACCTAATTCTTCAACACTGCAGGACGTGTTAGCCAGACAGGATTTAAACTTTGCCATCTGAAATCATAAGTTTTGTTTTAAGGCAACAAAAAATGTCAATGCCGTCTTACCAGTAGTGATTTTAAAGCTGCTGCTCTCCATATCGTTTTCTGTTGCCTCCTTTTGTGTTCTTATGTAAATTGCGCAAGTTTATTTCACAATATTAGATCGAAAGATCAGAAAAAGACCATATATATACACTCGCCCATAATCCTCCCCTCAAAATCAGGACAGGAATGGTCAAAAGTGGAAAAAAGTGTTGGATTAAAACACCAGGTGTAAATGGGAATGTGTCTCCCTTGTCTACTTGTGATCCGATTGACCAAAACGCATCTTAATACCAGGTGTAAACAGGGCCTTGGACGCATGATCACAATGAGTTGTTAGCATCTTACCTGTAGACACCTTCACAGGCTGGGTTTTCTCGTTGACAACTTGTGGCTTACTAGGGGTCAGACCTTTGAGGGCAAACAGACTGATCTCATACTCTGTCTCAGGAGACAGGTCTCTGACGTTGGCCACGGTGAATGTGGGCCCTATGTAGAGCTCCTGCTTCTTAGCGGCAGCAATCATGGGGAAGACCTGCAGCTTATAGCCTGTGATGTCACCAGGAGACGAATCCCACGTAATTCTCATGGATTTGGAGGAGATGTCAGTTACTCTGAGGTCTGAAGCTGGTTCAACATCTGGGGTAAAAAAGGATATAAAAGATATTTATGATTTATAGATCTTCCATTAACTGGTCAATTCTCTGTGAGTTTAGTGGGATTATGTGTGCATGGGCAGTACCTTCCTGTCCGCTTGCAAGTAAATTTAGCTGCTCCTCCACACCAGAGCACACCTGAGTGATGAGCTCCTTCTGCACCTGACTGATCATGTCAAAGTTTGGGACATTATAGATATGCTTGCTGTGGGGAGTGGAGGCCATCTCCTTCAACTCATCCTCATCTGCTCCTTTGATACCTGAAGACATAAACTGCAGCTTGAAATAGTGTTCCATACAGTTTTGGATTACGAATATCAGAAACATGTTCAACAGATGTATAGACACATACCCAGGACAAAGATCTCTACTCCAATGTTTCTCAGCCGTTCGGCATACTCCCCAACTGGGTCTTGTGATTTTCCATCAGTGATGATCATGGCTACTTTTGGAAAGCCTTTCCTGGCTCCAGCCGTCACAGTGAAGGTGTTTTTCACCAGATAGTCCATTGCATCACCTGGTTGAGCATGTAAGAAACCAAGATACAAATTCATTCATATTGAAGGAAGAAGTGATTATTTTGGAAGTGTTGGTGTTATTCAGTTGTTTAGGACTCTTTTTATGTTTAATCATGTAATTAACTATTTTTGAGCAGTTTTGTGTTCCTATATCATCTACATGTTACTGCATGATAGATTGATAAGAATGTTGTTCACACTCCAAGCCAAACCCAATCCATACAACTTTCACAATCCCCAAACTCTGAATGGATGATTAATGCTGAGTAGGGTTCTTCCGGGACCAACCACGATGTCGATACAGAAACAAGTCCAAATTGGCTAAATTACGGTATGGTAATCTAAAATCTTTTACACACCTGTCATGGTATTACCACCCTTGTAGGGCAGATTTTTAATGGCTCGTAGGACATCAGGCCGCCTGTAATATTGGTTCAGGTTGAACTCTGTCTTGGTATCTGAGCTGTACTGTACAATAGCCACTCTGGTCTTATCCTCTCCTATGTCAAAGGCTCCTGCCATGGCCCCAATGAAACTCCGGATGAATTTAAAGTTTTCTCTTCCCACGCTCCAAGAGCCATCCACCAGGAAAACCAGATCCGTGACAGCACTCACTGAACACTCTGCATGACGAGGAAATGAAGAGGCATGAGAGAAAGCCATATAATAGTATGACAGCATACGATCTACTACAGTCTTTGTCATTTTACTTATTTGTTTTGACACATTAATGGACAAAAAAAATGTCGTTGTTGAAAGAAAAGCAGTCTATTTACACATTTGTTTATTTTGCAACTACATTAAAAAAAAAAGTCAAGTCCTCTCTCTGTTTCCTTCAACATTTCCCAACAAAAGTGATGCCTCCAAAGCAATGGAAACTTTCAATAAACTTATTTCTGTTTCTTTAGACATGAATCCAAAACTTTACTGTGAAATGTATATCTTGAGAACTGGTTTTCTGGAATTTCAGTTGGATTTGTTTTGGCAGCGGTACTCACAATTTGGACTCACAAGAAGTGGAATTGTATCAGGACCATAATCTTTTCCACTAGTTTAACCCTCAAATGGTCCTCGTTTAATGTTTACACTTATGGTCTTTGGGGTCAATATGACCCCAAAATTGAAAGAGTAATTGTAAACAATATATACATTTTTAATCATACAAATAATATATCTTTTTTTGTTGTTGTTTACTTCTTATCTATACATTAATGCTGTGTTTTGGGAGATATGAAGTACTTTTGTTCCTATTTACCACAGAATTCCGCAACTACACCATTAGCTTGCACGTGAAATATTACATTTTTATGAAAAAATCACTTAAATGATGATCTAAATTTAATTTAAGTTGTTTCTGGATATTGATCTAGGTGTTCGGTGTAGAATTCTGCCATCTGTTGGTTAGAGATAAACCTAAAATGATTACAGCTTAAAATGTGATGTCTGAGTGTGTGAGAGTCAATGAATGAGGCTAGAAAAGGCATCTGAGCCCTTCTCTGTATTATACCAGCCACTTCTAACAGTACAAAGTAAAATGTTTTATGAGCTCTGATTCTATTGTAATGCTTTTAATTAAAGGCAATTTTTACATTGCCAACCACAACCTTAAGCAATCTTTCTTTTTGCACACAATAACAAGTCTACAATGGTCGGACGAAGAAAGTTTAAAGGAAAAATGTGATCTAATACATTGCATATAAAATTTCATTTCACAGGTGACAAGAAGCAAGAAAAATCTAAAATCTGGAATGAAGAAGATACGGTTTGATTGAATATACTCACTGATAGTCTCTGATGGTTTCTTCCTTGTTCCACTTGTGTTGCTGGACTGAACTGTAAAAGGAGAAGAAATTAGGTCTATGTCTTGGAAGCTCACAGTTCCTTTCGGCAAATGGATTTATCAAAACTGATAATCAACAACACCTCATTTATTGTAATTTTGCTCAGAAGATCTCAAACTAAACTGGATTTTTTTTACATTTTCTGAAGAAAATATAAATGGTGCTTCAAAATTTCAAAACAATCACAATTCTAGTGTGTTGAAAGGGCATTGCTATGCAATTGCTACAGTATTCTGAATGGTTTTTAGTGCATTGCTATGTGATTCCTAGGGTGTTATGGAATGTTCCATTATGGCTTAAGTCACAGGAGTCCAATCCTAACTCTATTATATTCTGGTTTCTAGACATGACTCAGGTCCCTCTTTCAATGAGAGGTTGAAATGCTGCTTGCCTGTAGCAATATCAAAACACTCCTCGACAAGAGTCAATGACATAATGCTTATTTTTTGTCTGAATCTTTAATTTATTCAAAATACATTTAAAATGCATTTTATGCATTCAGTGACATCTCTTGTATTATGAGCATGTTTTTAATTTATGTTCATTGTAAGAAAAAAACTCTTTATATGTATTTAATCTGTATAAGCATAATCTAAAAATGTATTCATAGAAAAAAAAAGTACTTTAACAAAATTGCTTAAATGCTTATTAAGTCATGTGGTGAACAAAATATATGATTAATAAACTATTGTTAAAATTAAATAATATAATAATTATAATAAAGATGTGCACTCTCACATGCATTTAAGATGTAAGCAAAGCATGTTATTAGTTTTTACTTGATCTTTTTAAGACATTAAATTGAAACATTTCTTGCAAGTGGCATTCAAAAGCAAAACTACATTTCTAAAAGTTCCTCATCTTTATCCCATAAGCCGCATGGCTTGAAATATCACTCATGTTCAAGTTTCATTCCAAAACGTAATACATGAACAAATCCCACCATGCATACGTACATAGTTGCTTGTTTTAAAATACAAAACTAATAAGAAAAAGACATTGAGGTGTCTGGTGTGCACTTACTTGTTATTTGTCCAAGTATAGGGATACTTTCTTCCGCACCATCATATGAACTGATTGACACCGAATAGTCTACATCAGGAGTTAAATCCGTGATTGATGTGTTTGTGGCCGAGGCAGAAAGACTGAAATCTTTCAAATCATCTGGAACATGTAATGACATATCGAGTCAGAAGATAAGTCCCTCAAAGCTGATCAAAAAACATGCAGCTGTTGACATCACGCACCTGCATCTGATATGACTTGTATTCTGTAGCCCTGTATCTGAGACGAAGGCCTCCTCCATGACATATGCACTGTGTTTTCATTTAAGATTTTAAATTTCAAGTCTGAAGGAGGCTCCACTGCAAACAAGAGGTTAATAGAGTCAAGAGCATGAGAAACTTCAATATCTCAATTAATAATAAATTGTGAAGAAACAGTAGATGGTTTTTAACTATCCCAACGACAAACACTTCAGGACAGAAGTTTAGTTGTTTATTGTTGGGCAAGACAAACAGAACCAAAAGTAACGGTGACAAAACACAACATAAGAGAGTGACGGAAGCCATTTCGGTTCAAATGGCCTTTTCTTGAGTTGCATAACCTGGAATCTCATGGTCTGCAGCTCAAGCAGAGAAGAGCTAAACACATTTCAAGGCCTATCACAAACAAAATGTCATCGCCAATCCATGTGCAGACAACCATCCAATACATGCTGAATGCGTTCAATACAAGGCATGCCCGTTCACTGGAACTCTGGTGACAAAAATAAATCATATCAAGACAATGTTTCCATTCCCAAGATATTGATTATACAATGGAATCAAGTTTTCAAGATGTCAATGATGTCCAGATGGCTCTGTCAGGAGTAAAAAATACATATATGTTATATATACGCTTTGTATATATACATATATTCCAGCAAGGCTTGGGTACTGACGAGTTTTACTGAAGGCACGTATCCATTGCAAATCTCAAAAAAAGAATACACAACTTGTCGTGACAGACTTTTGTGTAGTTCCTTTTCAAACAGAAGGTGTACGTGACAACACTCCTAATTGAGAGGTGTGAAGGAAAATGTACAACACACAAAAAAATAAATCAATCAAAAATCACGCAGATATATGAGGAGGAAATCAATCTGCATTCGTCTGGTTGTCAAAGTGTCATGCACATGTACATGGGTGAACAGCTTATTACACTGTTTCCATGTACAACACAAAGGACAACACAACAAATGTATTTCAAAATGATATTCTGTCATAGACATTATTGACATGCAATCTACATCAAAACGTCGTGGATCTCATGTCAGCAGGCGGCGATCTAAGGCAATGAGATGTCCACTTACGCACTCAACATCCATGTTACATCTGCATGCATGAATGCTGATGACTGATGTAAATCTCTGCTGTCAGAATAATGTCTTGAATGCAAAGAATGCATAGGAAAAACAGGCAATGTCATCCAAAATGCAAACAATAGATGATATTAAAAAAAAAATTTTAATTAATAAAAAATTGTCCTCATTTGTAAGTCGCTTTGGATAAAAGCGTCTGCTAAATGACTAAATGTAAATATAAATGTAAATGTAAATATTAGACATGCTTAATATTACAGAAATTAATTAGCATATTTAACCAGCAGTGTGCAGCATGCAATATCACACTCTTAAATATAAGGGTTCCTAAATGGCCATAGAAAAACCATATTTGGTTCCCCAAAGAACCTTGAAGTGAACAGTTCTTACACTCTAAAAAATGCTGGGTTAAATACAACCCAGTGCTGGGTAAAATAGGGACAAACCCAGCAATTGGGCTGTTTTGACCCAGTGGTTGGGTTATTACCCAGAAGGTTGGGTTAAACATTTAACCCAACCGCTGGGTCAGATTTTTTGTACTTTGAATAACATTTCATTTAAAGAGCCCATTTTCCACAATAAAGAACCTTTTGTGCAATTGAAAAGTTCCAAGGATATTAAAGGTTTTTCATGGAATCATCAATGCCAATAAAGAACCTTTATTTTTAAGCGTGTACAATAGTGTTTACCACACTTAAAAGTAAAGGTCACTTGAAACTTTGTCGTTCTTTGGAGATTTAAAAAGTTCTTGATGTTACAGTACATTATAGGTTCTTCAGATCAGTATTTTACGTGTTTTAAGCATCAGAATATGAGTTTTTTTAGCAAGAAACAGAAAATGTGGGTCTATTCGGAACCTTTATTTTTAAGAATGTATTGTAGAGTTTTTTAAACTAGAACATTTATCACTATTCTTCATCAACAAGGCGATGAAGATCCACAGTGTCTGCTTTATAATCGTCTATAAGAGCAGATTTTCCCTGTAGAAATCTTGATCATCTTTTTCCATGCACTACTGTTCTTAATTCTACTTGACAGGCCAGCTGAATAATGAGGACGTTGCAAAATGTCACATGCACAAAGAAAAAGGAAAGTTTCGGGTGGAAAGAAGTGTGCGTGGATGGAGGCCAGAGCAGCAGAATATCATTTAAAAATAAACGGTGGAGGAAACACACCAGGAAAACGACAGACAACACGACCTGCTGGAGAAAGAATGCTCACCAACCTGACGCGTCAAACTCAAACGGTCTGGGCCGATTCCCTTCATGTGTCCGAACAGGCCGAACCCATGAGTCTTCACGATTCACAGATGAGGCATCTTGTGTCACGGCCCCAGCGCGCATAAACGATGTGTGAAACGCTACCTTACCATAGGGCTTTAATACCGGCTCAGCCAACTGTTATAATAATGGGACGTGACAGCTTTGTTGACTCTGTTGACAGTTTCATAACGAAAGTGACACAAACGTCAGCTCGTGTTGAGTTTCTGGAAACTTCAGGATGAGGAGGCCCGTCAGGAGAGCACTTCTCTCATCCCCCGGAGAGAGAGTCTGCCCCATGTCAATAACCTCCAGCCAGTCAGGCATTCTTTCTGGCTAGCGCCGTTGGAGTCTCCCGGAGAAGCCGAACAGATGCCAAAGTAATTCCACAACATGTGCTGACATTAAACATTACTGCATATTAACTTTCCATATGGATTGAAACTCAGCGTTTTCGTGAGCGGCTGCAGGAAACCTAAAAAGGCTCTTTGTCTTTGTGCTGTCTGAGGACTAATTCAGCCCTCTCATGTTACATCTTTCCATTCTGTTACAGCACGCGCGCAATAAAACAACAATGAATGTTTCCATTTGGTTTTCCAGTTGAATCAAGCTCCATCCTCACGTTCTCACATCATCACATCCCTTTCGCTCGAGACAGCTGTCGGTGGGCTAAACTGATGCTGTGTGGTGACTTTATTACTGCATATTAACTTTCCATATGGATTGAAACTCAGCGTTTTCGTGAGCGGCTGCAGGAAACCTAAAAAGGCTCTTTGTCTTTGTGCTGTCTGAGGACTAATTCAGCCCTCTCATGTTACATCTTTCCATTCTGTTACAGCACGCGCACAAAAAAACAACAACGAATGTTTCCATTTGGTTTTCCAGTTGAATCAAGCTCCATCCACATCATCACATCCCTTTCGCTCGAGACAGCTGTCGGAGGGCTAAACTGATGCTGTGTGGTGACTTTAATTACAGATCCGTCTTAAACTAAGACAACTTCAAATCATGCGGTAGAAAACACTCATCCATTTTACTTCTGGAACCCATTTAGTTAAGCATAAAGTACATTTATTAAAAGTATTTTTATATTTGAAGGACATTTTATGTGTGTATCCAGCTCAGGGTTGCCGAGATTGTTTTGATAATACATCTTGACTGAGATCAGAAAATATCAAGAGATTTAATTTCAAGTATGAAGGATTGTATAAAAGAATTAAGGACAATATTCATTTAAAGGGTTAGTTCACCCAAAAATGAAAATTCTGTCATTAATTACTCACCCTCGTGTCGTTCCAAACCCGTAAGACCTTCGTTCATCTTCGGAACACAATTTAAGATATTATTGATTAAATCTGAGGGCTCTCTGACCCTCCCATAGACAGCAA
>NW_015644632.1:577555-580664 GCF_001515625.1 Sinocyclocheilus rhinocerous | reverse complement strand
TCATGGTAGTGTCGTGACCGCACGTCCAAAGTGACGGAGTAGAGACGAAAATGTGGAATAAAGTCGTTACTTTTGTTTACTTCGCGCAAAAAAAGTTTTCTCGTAGCTTCGTAACTTTACAGTTGAAACATTGATGTCACACGGACTACTTTGTCGATCATCTTGGTACTTTTCTGGACCTTGAACGTGGTAGTTACCTTGCTGTCTATGGGAGGGTCAGAGAGCCCTCAGATTTCATCAAAAATATCTTAAATTGTGTTCCGAAAATGAATGAAGGTCTCACTGGTTTCGAACAACACGAGGGTGAGTAATTAATGACAGAATTTTCATTTTTGGGTGAACTAACCCTTTAAGGCTTTTAATGGGAATCCAGCAGCTGTCAACTGTGATTGGATGACATTGACATTGGAAAAAGTTTCAAACTGAGTGATTTTGTTGCATGTCTTTTGACTTTTGATAACTGCACAATTAAGTTTAACTTGAGAGACTTAAATCCCTGCAAGAACACTTATGAGCAGTTAAAAATCCTGTAGTAACTTTCTGCAAAAGTCTGCAGTTGAACCTTTTTTTGATGTCTTTGTAACAAAGTTTTCATTTCGGCTCCTGTAATATCTAAATAACTCTTTTGAAATGTTTGAAAGAAGTGAAGAAATCATATTCAGACCTGTAATAGTCCGTCAATATCACACATGGAAAGTAAAGGCTGATGTCCCCCTGCAGACAGACTGAGAGCCTCCTCTCGCTCCTCCAGCAGTGAGGGAAAACCTCTGGGAGAATGGGAGGAATCTGAGCTCAACCTGACACTAAATAGGGGGTTGTTCCCAACTTTACTCCCTTACGAAATTCCTCAAGAACGGAGCCCCCGCTTTTAAATCAGAGACACGGGAGAATCCCACGGGAGAAACTACCGGTAGAGAGAGATTCCAAAAAAACTAAATGCGTTTTACAAGAAAATACTTTTATTTTTTTCTGCTTCAAGATTTTACTTTAATTTAATGTTCTATTTCCTGTTTCTTTGTGAAATGTACTAGCTATTTCTGAGGGGAAATTATTCCAACAAACTTTTTTTTTCCAGTGCAGATCAGGTTTTCTCACATATAACTACTAAAATTCATTATTTCTAACTAGTTCATTTTAATAATACTAAGGAATATTTAAAAGTGAAAAAAATGACACGTGGCCAAGTATGGTGGTGACCCATACTCGGAATTTGTGCTCTGCATTTAACCCGTCCAAGTACACACACACAGTAGTGAACACACACCCGGAGCAGTGGGCAGCCATATTGCTGCGGCGCCCGGGGAGCAGTTCGGGGTTTGGTGCCTTGCTCAAGGACCTGAGACTCGACTCTCTAACCATTAGGCCACGACTGCCCCCAATTAGCCTATTTGTTGGCTACTATTCTTTAGCATAAAAAAACCCTACTATTAGTATATTTCTAACATAATTAACATACAGCAATGCTGAACAATTATCCTCCATACTATAGAGTTCATATACATGGGGACAGTCTTATCCTCAAGATTCCTTCTTCAGTTCTAGAAAAAGTTGAGAATGTGATCAAGATGAGATGCTGGTTTGAAATGTACTTATATTTTAAAGTCAACATGAAATTAAAATTCACCCGGTTTTCTAAATGCACGTTATAGTGCATGATTCATCCATGAACATGCTTGAAACTTTATTTTTTGAACTTGTCATGTTTAATCAGTGTCATAACTGGATGACAGACATTCATTCCTCTGGTGATGTACAGAGGACACATAAGCCCCGCCTCTGTGAGTGCCACGCCCACATCTCAACATCCAATCAACAACCAAAAATCAAGAACCAAGTCCCGCCCCGGAATCTTTCCAATAATCCGTTTCAATCGCATGCACGGGATTCACAGAATGGAAGAAAAGATCTGTCACTACTGCTGCAACGTGACTTTAAATCTAATGAAATTTAATGAAAACCCAGTTGAGAGGAAAACTTCAAACACAGACTGCCAGTACAGTGGAACGTTTTATTGCATAATGATTGCGCTTTACATTACAATCAATAAATATGAATCCATTGTAATGAAAATAACTGACAGGACATATCTTTCTGAGGATCAGAGGTCTTTACAACATGAATAGAGGGGCATGTTCAATCCTTCTTCTTGGGCAGCGCTGCATCGATCAATGCATACAGCACATAACCACACCCTGTGGAGAGAAGAGGGGTGGGACAATAAAAGCGCTGTTTACAGAGCCAAAGAATTACATATTCACTACGTTTTTACACTGAAAACAGTACAAAGAAGAAAACAATATGACCTTTGAACACCCTTAAAGACATTTAACCTAAATTAAGGTTGCTGGGATTACTCATATTCCCTGGTATGAGTAACTATAAGCAACTGTTCTGCTGTTAATACATTTAGAAATATTATTAAAAATTAAAAATACACAGTTTGATCACATCTTCCTCGATTATATCTGCAAATACAGTTGCAAACTATATAGCAGCACAGCCGAGTACAGGAATAAACTTGTTTTATTTTAAAACATTACGATTTTTTTGTCATTCGTTTTTGTGTCAATGGCAACGATGTCACTGGCATGTCAGTTTGAAATCTGGATTAGGGTTGTGACGGTGAGGAAATTTTCCCACCGGTTAATCGACGTGACAACACCGGTAATCCTGGTATCACCGCGGGGGCGTTCCCTCTTTTCCTCACTTTCCTTCGCTTTTAAATAGCTTGTAAAAGCTGCGCGCGCATTTTACTTTCACTTTCAAACAGCGGCAATTCGGCGTAAAGCAATTGTTCGTTTTTAGTTCGTTTGAATTTTCCCTCTTTTCCTCGCTTTTCTTTCGCTTTTAAATAGCTTAAAAGCGCCGTGCGCATTTTACTTTCACTTTCGAATTAGCGGCAGTTCGGCGTCAATTGCTTGAATGCAACAACAAAATACAACGTCAAACTCACTTTAGCCTATATATAAAACATAGAACTTTTATTAACAAAACAAATACAAATACACTTACATAAAGATTAAATAGGTATACAAAACTGGAAATAAGTAAACATGTATAATACATAACCAATTAAATAAGAAACGTAGAATGTTTATTAGCAAAACGA
>NW_015644632.1:573944-576671 GCF_001515625.1 Sinocyclocheilus rhinocerous | reverse complement strand
TATATATAAAACATATAACTTTTATTAACAAAACAAATAAAAATACACCATGCTATAGGGCAGGCTATGCCTAATATAAAATAACAAATAACTTACATAAAGTTTAATAGGTATACAAAACTGGAAATAAGTAAACATTTATAATATATAACCAAATAAATAAGAAACGAAAAATGTTTATTAGCAAAACGAGTAAGAAAGCTTGGAGGCAGGGCATACACCTTGATGTCAAATAAAATAAATAAATGACAGTTTAAATAAAGTAAAAATCAGCAAACAATGTGGAACCAATTAAATAAGAAACGAATGTTTAAAAAAACTTCCAAGATCACCTTAGATAAACGGCAAAAGTCAACAGGCTTTTCAAAATCCAAAATATTGCCAAACAGGCGCTTTTGCATCTCGTTTCGAAACTAAATCATCCGCGATCGTCTTGTCTGTCTCACCTCACCTCACTCTTCTTGTCAGTCAGCTCGACTCACTCTCCTCACTGGAGAAATGAAATCTGATCTGTGTGATGCGACTGTCGTTCGGCACGCTGCATTGAGCAGCCGCGTTCAGTTTTTAATTGTAGTGTCTGTTCTTTTACTGAACTAAATGATTTTTATTACCATAAAATATCAAAACGACGGTGGAGGTCGGTGCCGCGGTGGGCAAGTGACATAACCGGTGTTGCGGCTTAACACCGATATCACCGTCAGCACCGTCTATTGCGGCAAGCGATATGCAAACATGGGCTATATTCAGCATATTTCTTCAGTTTCACACGACTCGAAATATAGCACACAACATGAATGAACTACTTCTAGGGTTTCTTTTTTGTTTGTATAGTTGTATTGCAGGACCCACAAAAACATTCTCCAATAATAATAATAATAATAATAATAAAATTATTACAACTTTAAGGATCACAATTTTTCTTCCATGTTTTAACAGTATCACTTTCTTTGCCAAAAATAAAATTGTTAAACTTTAATTCTTAAAATAATAATAATAATAATAATAATAATAATAATAAAACAAAATAATATATTTTTACTAAATAATTATAAAATAATAAAGTAATAACCATAATAATAATAATAATAAAATTCGGATGATAAGCCATTTTTGATTATTAAATTGAAGTAAATCATTAATTTAATTAATTAAACCATTAACCATAATTTGAGAAAAATAAAACAGATTTCATTGGACCCTAAATTTAACAAATTCTTGTTAAATTATCTCTGTTTCATGATTTCTAGTAATTAGACATGCTTTTTTATTATGAAAATTTAATAATTAAAACTGAACACAATCCAACAATCTGGACACAATCCAGAAACATTAAAAACTTTCTTATTTGTTATTACATTTATTTGAACAAATTTCATAAGGCCCTAAAGAGATCCTATTAGAGTATTTACAAAACAAACGTTATTAATGTAATATTATTTACTGGAGTTATTAATCATTAGGCTATTATGAACCACACTGACTGTAATCCCAAGATTCCAGATGAATAAAATGAAAGGCAGTTCAAGCAAAAAATACTACAAATGAACGCCAAAATGGCAAGCTAAATATCTATAGCTTACCAAAGACAGTAAGAGCCATCGTTGCCCTGTACAAGAGAGCATCTGTCGTGCCTCCCTTCAAATGAACTGGCATGCCATTGTCTTCCTGAAAGAAACAGAAACCACATATTAGCATTTGATACATCGGCACGCACTTTTGGGGAGCCACAAGTGTAAAGCATAAAAACAGATTGAAGAGGAAAAGCCAAATTCTGCATTTGCATATTTAGGAAGTAAGAATAATGCTACACATCTCCTTTAATAGAAGTACTCGAAGTATGCAAACGCTTATGTTTTTAGAAAACACTTGTTTTGGTCACTTGTTTTTTGAACATTCGTAATTGATCAGACACATAGCACAATATAACAGACACCCTCAATTTACCGCCAGACTGCCGTAAGCAGAATGTGCCAGCGTCAAAGCCAGTGATATCGCAGTTATGGAATAAGTGAAGCTTTACTCTACTTGTTTAATTAGACTCTATTTCAGCATGACAGCACATGCAGTGATTAGTAATTACAGCTTACTATAAAAGTGAATCCTATTAGCGAATCATTTGATACTTATCTGTTCATCCACACTGGACCATCAGTCCAGAACCTGGGAACAAACTGCAGTCTTAACTTTAACATTACCATTAGCCAGTGCCAAAGAGGACAAAGAAGATGTAGGAACTAAATCAGTGAAATCTTTGGCTAAAATGTCTAGCTGGATTAGATCAGAACTAGTCTAGAGGACTAACTTGAAACAACTTCTGCTTGACAGGGACTTTATTCTCCAGCTGTCTGCGTGCAGTACTGGATAGGGTCCGCCTGGAGACCTGCTGCAGGGTCTACACACAAAAACAAAACCACATTTATGAGTTTAAGAAATGTCATGTTCATAAGGGAAAGCACTCTGAAGTTCAGAAATGAATGTGCAGTATCAAACCTGATCACATTGGACCTCTATAGGCTGATATATAATGCCTTCAAAGGGCCTCAAATACCAAAAAAACAACCTACACGTAAATAGCAATTTCAATAAACGCCAACATATTATAAAGCTTTCCAGGAAACTGCAATGTATCGACCTTGACAGAGACTGGTCAAACTCATTACATGAATTTAAATACCAATGTACTAATAGAGTGTTTGTATATGTCTTACATCAGCTAAACTCAAATAT
>NW_015644632.1:560816-573839 GCF_001515625.1 Sinocyclocheilus rhinocerous | reverse complement strand
TATAAAAAATAAAATACTCGATATTCCTGTCATGAGCAGGAGGTCATGAGAGCTGTTGCTAGGCTAACGGCGCTGCTAATTCCGCTCAAATCTAATCAAGCTGTGTTCTGAAAAGACAATCAATCGCTTTCTTCACATAAATGCAATGAGGACACGCATAAAACGCTTAAATCTCACCCTTAAGTGCCTAAACATGGTGATAATTTCTCCTTTAGCCCGCAGTGTTCAGGAAGCCGCACCAGCACAAGGACACTCGAAAATGTCACTTCCTTCTTCTGCTCGGCTCTGCAGCGAGAGGCGCATTGCTGCCGCCTACTGGACAGAAGCGTTTGAGAGGTCCGGTTCTTTAGAGAATCGGTTCGTTCGGACAGATTCGCGTTCATTTAAATGACTCGAAAAAAGATTCGCGTTCAACTGTATATATCTCCCAATGAATTGAAATTATGTAATTATAAGTGTGTGGGTATTGGTATGAATATCAGAGTGTGGTTTGTATTAAGAATGTATTCTTTGTATTAAAGGTCCCATATTGTTAAAACTGAAATTTCTTGGCTTTTTTCATGATAACTGGGGTCTAGGTGCTATGTAACTACCATATAAGTTTCAAAACAGTCAATCCACAGTCAAATGCACACAGCCTGCATAAAGTAGCTGTGATTTTTCACGAACCGTTGTGACTTCCCCTACTCAAGTCACCGCCTTTAGTCACCATCCCGAGCAACGCCCACAGTCCCACTCTCCTTTTGCCAAACCACAAGATGATATTTTAAGCTCCTTATGTAGCCGAATCTGCGCTGGTTTGAATGGGCCGCCTCCAGTTTCCCCTTTGTTTTGCTGCCTCCAGCTAGTGCTGTGACATCGGCTGACCCTAGTTAGCTGTGGTTGGCCTGGCCGTGCGTCACTCAGAAAACAACAGGCCAGTCAGAAGAGAGGCTCATGAATATTAATTAGACAGGCCAAAATCGACCTGTTCTCAGCAGAGCTCCTGAGAGAGGAGCTGTAAAAATATATTGAGATGGCTTTTGGTACTTATACCGCAAATATATATTCTTAAGGACATCAAAACCTAAAATAAAACTCCAGAAAGGTGTAAAATATGAAAGCTGTGCGTGTGTGAGTATGTATATTTATTTATTTAGCTACTGCACTTAGTTTTTCCTCATTTGTAAGTCGCTTTGGATAAAAGCGTCTGCTAAATGACTAAATAAAAAATAATAAGAATAACATACTCACACACGCACAGATTTCTTAATACAAACATATTGCTAATAATTGGCATATACATGAGTGTAATAATCCCCCAAAAATCTGCTTAGCATTTAGTATATGGAAAATAACTTTTTTTCTATACAAAAAAAAAAAAAAAAACTGTCACATTACGTAAACAACCTGGCAAAGTGTTAAAATCCTGAAAATAAATGATTTTTTGTTGTTATGATCAGGACTGATGTTGGTAAAATGATCAATGTCAGTGAAAGATGAAAAAAATATTATTATAGAACCTTTTTATTACTTTTTTATTTTTATTTATTTATTTATGTCATGGATATTTTTGTGCAACTTTTTTAAACTGGCGCACAAGGCGTTTAGTTAAATACTATTATTGATAAGCATGTTTTAGTTTACGACTCATAAGAGAAAGGTTCAAGAACTTGAGGAGGTTACACCTAAAACCAAATTTCTTTCTTAAATTTACAAACGCTTTGTGTTCGACTAAATTATAAAATCACAAAAAAAAAAAAATTTAATTAAAATGACATTACTAGGCTCTTCCAGGTGTAATAAAAAAAAAAAAAAAGGTAACACTTTATTTCGATAGTCCACTTTAGACATTCTATTAACAGCAAGTAACTTTGCAACTACATGTAAACTAGCAGTTAGTAGAGTATTAGTAAACTGTCTGCTTAATATCTTCCAACACTTTCTTTGTCAACTTATTCTACTAACCCTAAACCTACCCTAACAGTCTACTCTGAGAGTTAGTAGACATGTAGTTGCAAATTAATGAGAATTAGTTGACATGTAGTTACAAAGTTACTTATAGTTAGTAGAATGTCTAAAGTGGACTATCGAAATAAAGTGTAACCAAAAAAAACACTGAGTCTTTACACTAATTTAAATCTTTAAAAGATATATAAAATAAATTCCCAACATCTGCCTTGTCCACAGTTTTTGTGTGGTACAACAGTAGGAGAAGGTATTGGCGATCTAAAAAAAATAGTAAAAATAGTAGCAGCAGTTGTGTAAATTACATTTCAGTGGCAAATCAAGACTTTTCCAGGAAAAAGACCAAATTTCCTGCAGCGAGCTACAGGCACATTCTGCTTACAGCAGTCTGGCGATAAATTGAGGGAGGCTGTTATATTGTGCTCTTATATTTTATTTTTTTTCCTGCAGTGAACTACAGGCCAGACACCAGACGTTTGTACTTGACCTGCAGTCCCGAGGCAGGTGTAAGTCCTAAAAGCACCACAGCACTCATGCGTTTGTTGTTTATTATCACACAACTCTTGAGTACATGACATGACTTTAGCTCAATAACAGACATGAGCTGCATAAAGGATCTCTTAGCAGTTGCAAGTTTTAAATACACATTGCACAGAACAAGTTTTTCAAAGAAGTAACTAAAATAATAATAGTAAATGAACATTAGCTTTAAGCATATCTAGATGCTCACAGTTTAGCATTTCAAAAAATACAGTAACACAGTCCTTGCTGATATGCATGAGTCAAACTATCAGAAATAATGCATTCTCATATATATAAATCACTGATTAAAAATCCACGACTGTTGTGATCGTACCATACCATTAGCAATAATCCCCAAAAGGGTGAATCTCACAAAGCCTGTCAAAAACATATTTAACCTCAAAATCAAATATACATACGCAATATATAAAACATCATTATTATTATTTTGGGGTCAAATATGGCCTGGACATGTTTTTGTGGTAGGATTCGTTTAAATACAGTCATACTATATGACTACACATGAACCAGTTACTCTAAAATACTTCATGTAGAAAGATCATAAAATATAAAGCTTTGGTGTGGATGAAATAAACGCTTGAAACAGCTCATTGAAAACTTCCAGTGCATACACAATAAGTGTGCAAGTAGTCCCTCTGGGCACCTGTGTGTGTACAGCAGCATGAGATATATGACAGATAGACCAGACTTTAATCTCGAGTCAGTGTACAGACTGCGGTGTGCTGATAATTATGCAGTTAATTAGGAATGTCAGCATTGTTGTTGCGGTTGCCATATTTATGGTGGATGATCAGTAGCACCACTCCCAGGAAGAAACACACGGAGCCCACTGTGATGTAGGCAATGCCCAGGAAAGGGTTCTTCCCTCCCATCCAGGAAATCGTGCTGAGGATCATGCGCTTGCGGCCATCAAAGCTGCGCACTGGGTAATCTGGGTTCACATTATTAAAGAATCTCTTCGAATTATTTCAACATACATTTGTTCCCTTTCAAACATATTTTAACAGCTGTTGTATTTTTCCATTTATTTCATTAAAGGAGACATATTATGCCCCTTTTTACAATATGTAATATAAGTCTCTGGTGTCCCCAGAATGTGTCTGTGAAGTTTCAGCTCAAAATACTCCACAGATCATTATATCATTTTGAAAATGCCTATTTTGAGTGGAAGCAGAAACACGCTGTTTTTCGTGCCCGTCTCTTTAAATGCAAATGAGCGGCGCTGTGGGTGTAAACTTACAGATTAAGGGGCGGTAATATTATAATGAGATCCCTTTGCCACGTCACCAAGGGAGCGAAATCAGACGCGCTCGTTTTTTCAGACGCTTGCAGAAAAAGGCTTCCCAAATCAAAGTTACTGGGTTAATCTTTTACACGTTTCCTTGGTTGGTAGATGCACCAGGGACCTGATTATAGCACTTAAAACCTGGAAAAGTCCGATTTTCATTTCGGGGTGAAATGTCCCTTTAAGGCAAGACACCAAAATGTAACTAATAGATATCACTATACTTTCCCTGTTGAATGTTTACATTAAGAGTTGCAACTTTGAAATACTGTTTACATATGAAAATTAGGCATTGTCTAATTAAATATGCACTAATTTGCATATGTTTCCATAAAGCCAGGCTCAAAACTGTTTGATTTTGTTGACATAGTAGTCAAAGGTTTTTACAGAGGGGATTTTGGATTTCCTTATTTATCACTCTATAAATCAGATTATACTGTCAACAGCCAGAAAAAAAAACAATTTTCCCCCTGTATTTAGGAATAAAATGTAAGTGATATATGAACAGACCCTGTGTAAAAACATTTAGACTAAAAACAGGGATAAAACTGGAAAGCCTTTATAGATAAGTTTTTTTTTTTTGTTACATATCTACTTTATAGATATGTAATCTACAGACATAAATAGATAAAGTGCAATAACAAACACGTAAGAGTGATTTTGGACGTTTTCTTTCCACTAGTCTGAAAGAAGGCATTATGAAAAGCCAAACAGTCCAAAACCCCAAAATATCCCCAGTGCATGAAAAAGTTTTTGTCTGTAGTGTCTTGGCTTAAGTTATAAACGTGAAAGATATAAACATGATATAAAATAGATATGGATGTGGTTTAGATGCATATGTTAATCTCATAGAGCCTGTTTCGAGCAGCTACACTGGGGGGAAAAAAATGGTGTAGGATTTACTTTGAAACTATTTTTACTCAGAAATTGCTAGTAAACTTCATGGATAATTGCAAAGTAAAACTTTGAATTAAAGGTTAAATTTTGAAGCTGAAAAACTGAAATAGTGTTTTCTTGTAAAATGTACCCCTATAATAATTTTTTGGAGTTTTATTTACATTTTCTTTACAGCATACTCACATCTGATAATTTATTAATTTGACAATAAGCACTTTTTAAAAGGTGCAATAACTCCAAATACAGTAAACCAGAGCATTTTAATTAAGAGTCTTCATTTTGGTAATGCATTTCTCAAGGATACTGTAGGTCACTTCCAGGCTGTAGTTTCCTGGCGGTAGTGTCGGGGTCATGTTGACCTTCTTCTTCTGAATGATGCGGTAGAGTTTTCTGAAGGTGGGGAGAGCAGCGGTTCTCATCCACACGATGAAATCCTCATTGATGAACCCGTTGTTCTCTGGATCAGACGGGTCCAGCTCGTAAACGGGTTTGTGCCAGTTTACCGGTTTACTTGTTTCTGTGATGACCAATAACGCTGGTTAGCAATATTACAGACTGAATGACTATTATATTGGACACATCAGGCTTTTATGGCTCATAATATAGTAAGACACAGTAAGAATATGAAGGAATAAACACCTCAGTTTTATTCAGAGGCTCAAACGGAGCAAAAATGTGCAATTTGGTGATATTTATATGACCAAAAAGTAAGCTGAAATTCTGATGCTTGTAATGTTAATCAATGAGATCTTTATAACAGTATAGCAGATATCAGTCATCACTCTATATCTCCAATAATATGGGAGTAAGATGATATTTAAATGCTTAGATTTATGATCAAAACATAATGCAATGCAATATAATGGTGATTGAGAGCTGAACAAATAAACATTCCTCAAAAGCCTGATGATCAGATTTGAGACTCACATTTGAACATGAGGTTTCTAAAAAATGATTTCTGGATAATCAAGTTGCTTCAGTCCAGTAAGTGTTCATCTTGAAATATAAAAATTATTCTTATGTGTACTTTATAAAAACCAGTAAAGATTTGACAGCAAAAAGTAGATTTTTCAGGAAAGTTTTGATCATGTTGAGTATTTAGAGGCCTTTGAAATTTGTGACCAGTAGGATATATAGGGTTTAGCTTTATGTACCTTGGAACACAATGGAGAGGTTGTTGTGGTTTCCTCCTGGGTTTCTGAACTTCACATGCTTGTCAGTCCACCAAGCAATGCCCGTCTTCATCAGATGAATAGCTATCCTGCTTCCGTTTGGATGGATATAAAACAGCTCCAAAGTATCTACAATTATGAAACAAATGACTTAGACCTTAGGTCTGTTTCACACAGCTTGTGTAAGCAGTGATATTTATTTTAAAGGAGACATATTATGCCCCTTTTTACAATATGTAATATAAGTCTCTGGTGTCCCCAGAATGTTTCTGTGAAGTTTCAGCTCAAAATACCCCACAGAACAGTCGGTTATGTCTGTGAAGGTAAACAGCTGGGAAATAAATCGCATGTTTATTTTAGATCTGTGTGGCAGCAGCAATATACAGTAAATAAATCAATAAATCCACTGCTTTCTTGTCTCCTCTGAGGCTGGGACTCTAAACAGTGTTCTGTGCTCGTCTGTGCAGCCAAAGACAGCTGACAGAACAGTTAGCATGTTTTGCTCAAACTTTCGCCATGCCATTAGAGATGGTACACCGTTGTCGCTTGCAAAATCACAATGACGGCGCCGTGGGTGGAAACTCACAGATTAAGCCAAACTGAAGATTCCATTGGCTTTTACTATGAGCACCACAAATGACCTTCTGAATGAACTTTTGTTTATCTTTGGAAAACAAATTAAATTTTTTTTTCTTTTAAATAAAACCTGAGGAATTTACATCCTTTGAAAGTCTAAGTTAGGGCGATTTTTCAGATGAAAACTCTTTAACAATTTAAAATTCCAGATTTGCTGTGCTTCTAGGGCTGCACGATTTGGCTCAAATTTTGTGGTTACATGTTAATAAAGCTATATAATAATAATATTATTATTATTACTGTAAAACATATTTTAAAATATGTAATATTTTAGTATTAAATCATTATTATTATTATAACTACTGTAAAAATATTTAATACTGTTTAATACTAATACTATTTTTAATATTTAAATATTTAAGAAAATAATAATAATAATCATCATCATCATCATAATTTTACATCACAACTGTAAAATTACAATACTAATATTTATGGCTGTCTTAACTTCTTCATTTACAAACTTTACACTGAACTTTTATTTTGACACAAAACTGCAGGCAGCCTTTAAAACTTCTCTTTTGTTGACAGCAGCTGGTTTATAAGCGATTTCTCAATAAAAAATTGGAGGATAGTTGCCGCATGAAGCGTTGCCCAAATGCACATTAACATGACCAAAACTCAGAGCAGATGCAGAGATGGAGTTCGGTTTTATTGTGATTAATCGTGTAGTCTATGGTAATCAAAACCTTCAAGCTCCAAAAAGGTCATAAATTCATCATAAAAGCGATCCATGTGGCTTCAGTGGTTTAAACCAAATTTTATAAAAACATATGAGTCTTTCTTCACAAAATATCTTCCAAATAGCTCTTCACAGCACGTTCAGGTGTGCACAAAAAAGCGCTGTACAAAAGATGTATCTCCTCATTTATGTTGAAATCTGCAGACATATTTGTTACAAAGACTGTTGTGTGTGGCTCAGTTTGTGTACAGCGGCGCTTTTCCTCTGCTGTAAACAGTGCAGCGCTTATGTAAATGGTTGTGTCGCAAGATCATCCATTCATTGAACCGCTATGCATTGAGATTCTCTCCCAAACATGCACCACAAGTGAAGATATTTCTACACTAGCTGGCCGAGTGTATAGTGCATCATTTGGGACCCCGCTAATGTCAGTGTGAAAGCTCTACATGTGAACCTGGCAACAAGCGTTAGAATTCGTCTTACCATTGAAGAGACTGTTAGCAATGGCACCACAGGGAGCAATGGACTTCTTATCACTCGTTCGATAGGGTTCACACTCTTTACTTGGGTTCTGCAGAACAAAGACTTGAACACTTGAAAACAATATGACATCCTGTGCTTTCATTCAATGACAGTTTTACAAATTATTAGCTATATGCTTGTCATGATTGGCATCAAGCCATCAAGAAAAATGACAACTGTTTAATGAAGCAAATAAGCATATAGCCCAGCCCTATATCAGATCTTTCATAAAATTTTTTTAGAATGTTCAGCAACACCATGTCATTATACACAACAAAATTAAAGTACTTTTAAAAACTGAATGCCAGGAAATTTTACTTGAGTTTTAGTCAGTCATCATAAAGATCCTCAAACTACTCACCAGTAAAGAGCTTTTATCTCCATTCAGCTGACTGTCATCTCTTGATTTGACATAACGTCTATGGTTTTGATAGAAGTTGGAGAGCCCATAGTACATAAAAACATTACTCTACAAAAGAAAAGATGTAAAAAATAGAAAAGATATTGTATATGTAGAAAATATGAAAAAATCATCAGGTGACAAGGCACAAAATCTTTTGTCCTGGGGCTATTTCTGTTATTTATAGATGCACATTCGCAGGCAGTTTATACATAAGTGATCTGAAACCTGTTAACGTATGAGCGGGAAACAATTCTATTTTAACCAATTGAAAAGCATGATCAATAAAATCTCCTCTAAAATGCTAATGCATAATACATGAGAGCTAATGCCACATTAGACGATTTATTTGACCAATAAACTGTCCACAGACCAAGTAAATATTGCAACCTAATAGACCTACAGATAAATATATCCAACTATAAAGAGCCGCCTCTGTTTCAACAGTATAGACAAGAAATGCCCAAAACAGACTCCAAGTTGGCCTGTGATGACCTCAGGCCATATCACAAGAGGAAGAGGGAAAAAATAGGAATTAAACATAACATTGAAGCATATCTACATTTCTAATTTATATTTATATACGTGTGTGTGTGTGTGTGTGTGTGTGTGTGTGAGAGAGAGAAGTGAATTTGACTGAAAAAAATAAACAATATAAAAATATTATTATATTAATATATTTACATTTTTTATTATTTTTTATTTAATATATTTTATTATAATATGTTTGGGTATAATGCAACATTTACTTTTGGCTCATGCCCCTCAATCAAGTTTGATTTTTGGACTTTCATATTCGAAAGTTTAGGCACATAATTGTCGGCATGCCATATTTAATTTGATTTGAGGTATCAAATAAATTACTGTGTAATTTTCACAATCCATTGTGCAACAATTCAAAAGTATCACATGTTTTTGACGACTGGAACTTTTTTGGAAAGATATATTTATATATGTTTTATGTTATTTTGGCTGAACAATCAATACCAAAGCAAGCAACAGTACAAACCAATGAACAGACTATTTACATTAATGCCAAATTAAATATTTCAGTTCAAAAGTTTGGGGTTTGTATGATTTTTTTAAAATAAATTAATACTTATATACAGGCAAGGATGCATTAAATTGATCAAAAGTGACAGTAAAGACATTTATAATATTACAAAAACGTTCTATTCATCAAAGAATCCTGAAAAAGTATCAAGGTTTTCACCAAAAAAAAAAAAAAAAAAAGCAGCAGCACAACTGTTTTCAACATTGATAATAATCAGAAATGTTTCTTGAGCAGCAAATCAGCATATTAGAATGATTTCTGAAGGATCATGTGACACTGAAGACTGGAGTAATGATGCTGAAAATCCAGCTGCGCATCACAGAAATAAATTACATTTTTAAATACAGTATATACACATAGAAAACAGTTCTTTTAAGTAAGGAATAATTGACGACGGGCCATTGAATTATTAGAATATAATGCACATCCGAGGTGCTGATGCGGCCCCGTCGCTAAGCAGAGTGTGCCTCGGGTGTAGGGCTGTCAAAATGACTGAAACTAAATTCGAATTTTCTACTTAAATATTATCAAAATTCGAATTATATTCGAATTTAAAAGGCATAATTTCAGTTAGGGGGAAAAAAGCTTAAAATGCCCATAAAATGCAAAAATCAGTTTAAACTTATTGGAAAAGATTAATTTCTAAAAACATTAGGAGTCAGCTGTCTTCGGCAGTCCTTAAGGTACCAGCACAATAACACACTCAGCAAAATATCGTCTAATTATCGTTATCGATAAAATCCCATAAAATATCGAGATATCATTTTTTGTCAATATCGCACACCCCTACTCAGGTGTGCATTATTTTCTAATAATTCAACAAACTGGAGTCAATTATTCTGCTTATACTACAGTTACCACATCTCAAGATGTTCAGATGATGCATTTCAAGACATTCTGGAAAAAAACACACATTGCACACAAAAATAGGAACCTCATCCAAAACTGTAAAGTTGACAGTGGAGGAAGTGTAATGGTTTGTGGCTGACTTGGTATTCATGAAACAGGACGGCTTGCCATCACTGAAAGCAGCAGAAATGAAACGATTCAAAGTCCCGACTCTAAACCATTAGAACTACTGCTAAAGAACACAAAGATCACAGACAGTTCATCTGAGCGAGACCACCAACACCACTCAGTTCTTAATGGAGAAATGGGGTTTTGGTTGCTGTTATTGCTGCTCAGGTTGGTCAAACCAGACATTCACTCTAATGACCTTTAAGTTACTTGTCAAATTGGGTTCTTTATTTAGTTAGAAGACATCTGATCGTCAAGTAACCAAATTTATGCAGAATTACAGAAAGTGTTCAAGGCTTTCTAGTGTGGTTGCAGGTGGATGAAAATGAGGAAGAGGGTAGTTTACCTCGAAAGGCTGGTCTAGGGTGAAGGGCACAGAGCAGGTACACGCACTAGAGCTGTTCCAGCTGTAGTTCTGCGAGCAGTTGAAACACGGACTGAACATGTCAACACCAGTGTAGTCGATCTACAACAGAACCGACACGAGTTACAGTACCACACAACGACCCGTCATCCGCCGTACATGACCACAGAGCCCTAATAACGCAGTATGGTGTTGCTATGGTGACGGTACGCACCTCAAACTCTTTGATGTTGTTAGAGGTGACGAGGAGTCCGATGCCGATGGGGATGAAGATGAGTCCGATCATAAAGAAGGCGGGCAGGACGGTGCCCGCGGTCAGAATGGGCTGCCAGGCGGGCAGACGTTGCTATGGTGACGGTACGCACCTCAAACTCTTTGATGTTGTTAGAGGTGACGAGGAGTCCGATGCCGATGGGGATGAAGATGAGTCCGATCATAAAGAAGGCGGGCAGGACGGTGCCCGCGGTCAGAATGGGCTGCCAGGCGGGCAGACGTTGCTGTTTAAAGGCCGTGTTATCGGGCTTCTTGCTCTTGACGGCGCCCGGGCCGCCGGAGCCCACCGATCCCGGATGATGACCGTCCTCATCCTTCGCGTTATAGCTGGACGCCATCATCGCTCTTTAATCCTCTAAAGCCGCGCGGAGAGCGAGCACACTACACGACAGCTTCAAATATGTCGCCTTGATTGACAGCTGTGTGTATTATATCGCTGCTATCGCATGTGCTTATCGCGCCATTAACTGCAATAATGATTATTTCCGCAGCTCTGTTGGCCGTGGACAAGACGGTAAACAAGGAAGTACAGCAGCCAATAGACTGAAAGCGACGTCGTGACGTCAACAAATGACGCCCCTCCCCCAACGTGTCACAAAAAAAAAAATCTCGTACTCATTGCTGAAATAACTGAAATAACAAATGTCTTGTCCATATACTAAATCAGCATTAATAGTGCTGCGTAGTAACTGATTATTACATGCAATCTGGATTACGTCCAAAAATTAAGTAGTAGCCTATTGTAATTAGATTAGATTACATTTTTCAGCAGACCCTTAAGACACAATGAAGTAAATTAATTATTTAATTAATTGATTTATGTAATTATTTAATTAAATAAGTGTTTTCATTAGAGCTGTCTATAAAAACCAGCAGGCAAGATGCAACTCTCAATGCACCACCGTTTCCGTTTAAAAAACGTTTTTGTCGGGGCTGAACACAGCCCAGAAGTGGTTCATGGGTTCACTTTGAGATCAACACCCCCTAGTGGTGAACCATCGGAGTTTCGAAACGTTTTGAAACAGTGTGACGTAACGAAGCTTCATTTGCTAAAATCACGTGACCTGGCCGGTTTGATACGCGCTCCGAAACACTGATTCGAAACAAAAGATTTGCAAATGTTTCGAAGCTTCGTGAAGCAGTGTTTCGAAGGCGCCCGTCACTAGTTTCAAGTCAAGTCTGTTTCAAGTCAAGTCTTCGTTTGTTTATTGTTCGGATTTCACCTTCTTTAAATAAACTACACTTGGGTTCATCATCACAACTTTTGTTACACAATTGTTACAGAAAGCTAGACCTAACATGAACCCAGCAGTTTGTCTCTTGCGCCTTCGACAAGGCAAACGGGCCATAGAAGATTATGTTGATTATGTATTTTTTTTTACTTTCTAACTGGGTTTTTTTTTTTTTACATTTTTCGGGTGAGTCTTAATGAGCCCATTTCCTCCCAGCTTCCTGGGGGAAAAGTCCACTGGTCCCTTGCCGAATATATAGACTATGCCTTACTGCTGAGTGGATCCCCATTCACTGTGGGAACTGTGGATGAGGCTACCCACAGTCCCGCAGCACTTAGCAAGCCAGAACCTGCTCACGCCACGCCTGTCAAGTCAAAGCCTGCTCACATTATGTCTGACAAGCCACAGCCAGCTCACGTCATGTCTGCTACTCCAGGGCCTGCTAACGTCATGCCTGCCAAGCCTGCTCACGTCATGTCTACTACTCCAGCGGTGTTTCCCACAGACTTGCACTCTATTTGTGGTGGCATATATGCAAATGCATTCTCTGCCAGCAGGAGGCGCTGTTGGAGGGTGAGAGATAGGAGTTAGAGCTCTGCATTCCCGCGGCTCTCCCGACCAGATTTTTTGCGCCGCGGGATAAAATTCCCGAATAAAACGCGGTAGCGGACGGTAACACGCCTTTTATTTGTGTGGTCTGTGCGCAGCATGTGCATAACGATGCTCAGAGCAGGCTGTACCTGTGGTAAATATACGGCCCTCAGACAGAACAGGCAGGTTGTCGATGAGTGACAGCAGAATAAGGATGGAGCAAAGCAATGCGTTCAACTCGGTTTTGTTTATATTTTGCTTAGCCTATAATTTTAAATGACAGATGTCGTATTTATTTATTTTTCTCTGCGACACTTTTCCTACTGTGTTAACAGAAAAATGTCAAACGAATTTAGTATTTTGACAAGACGAATAAAAATAGCTAATAGGCTATTTTTGTACAACCTA
>NW_015644632.1:559028-560314 GCF_001515625.1 Sinocyclocheilus rhinocerous | reverse complement strand
TACAAAATGGCCACAACTCAAGAGTCTCATACCATAATGGCTGCCAACCTAGAGACTTTGTACAAAATGGCTGCCATTCCAGAGCCTCGTCACAACATGGCCACCATTCTAGAGTCTGCTCACGTCAAGACTGCCACGCCCGAGTACCCGGCCAAGATGGCCGCCACGCCTGAGTCCCCGGCCAAGATGGCCACCACGCCTGAGTCCCCGGCCAAGATGGCCCCCACGCCTGAGTCTCATCGCAAGATGGCCACCATGCCTGAGCCTCGCCATGTCACGCCTATCACCAAGATTTCCCCAAAGGATTTTTTTTTTGGGGGGGGCGGGTTTCCAGCGGACGCGGAGCTTGGGCTAGGACTGAAAAGGCTGATTGCTAACATGATGGACTCCCCACTAATGTCAGTGAGAGCTGCAGGCATCCCGGTGACGTCAGCGCTCTCAAGCCCAGCCAGCTTAGAGGTCCTGCCACCCTCTGCTGCCCTTCCTTTAATGGTGATCGCCATTTTGAGCATGTGGGCTGCACACTGCACTCCAGAGGCCTCTCCTGTCCATGAATCTGCCACAGAGGCCTCTTCTGTCCACGAGTCTGCCCCAGAGGCCTCTCCTGTCCACAAGTCCACTCCAGAAGCCTCTCCTGTCTATGAATTTGCCTCAGAGGCCTCTTCTGTCCGTGAGACTGCCCCAGAGGCCTCTCATTTCCACGAATTGTCTCCAGTGCCTCCAGAGGTGGCGGCGTCCATGGCAGAACCTCCCAAGGCGGTGGCGCCCACCCATGAACTCTCTCCCTGTCCTGTCATGGCCAAGGAGGCCGTCCATGAACTCTCTGCCTGTCCTGTCATGGCCAAGGAGGCCGTTCATGAACTCTCTGCCTGTCCTGTCATGGCCAAGGAGGCCGTTCATGAACTCTCTGCCTGTCCTGTCATGGCCATGGAGACCGTCCATGAACTCATAGTCTGTCCAGCTACAGCCATGGAGGCTGTCCATGAACTCTTTGCCCATCCAGTCACTGCCAAGGGGCCCATCTATGAACTCTCTGCTTGTCCTGTTACGGCCGTAGAGGCTGTTGTTAACCTCTCTATGCTCTGTGTTCCAGTCTCGCCTGATCCGCCGTGGTGGTTCCCTGCACCATCGGCTCCACTGAAGGGGTCATCTGCTCCACCGTGGGGATCTTCGGCCGGTCTGTTCCACTGTGGAGGTCTTCAGCACCGCCGGCTCCGCCCTGGCTTCCTGCTCCACCCTGGATTTCTGCTCTGCTGGCTCTGACCTGGTGGTCTCCTGGTCCACAG
>NW_015644632.1:556248-558392 GCF_001515625.1 Sinocyclocheilus rhinocerous | reverse complement strand
GCCAAGGAGGCCGTCCATGAACTCTCTGCCTGTCCTGTCATGGCCAAGGAGGCCGTTCATGAACTCTCTGCCTGTCCTGTCATGGCCATGGAGACCGTCCATGAACTCATAGTCTGTCCAGCTACAGCCATGGAGGCTGTCCATGAACTCTTTGCCCATCCAGTCACTGCCAAGGGGCCCATCTATGAACTCTCTGCTTGTCCTGTTACGGCCGTAGAGGCTGTTGTTAACCTCTCTATGCTCTGTGTTCCAGTCTCGCCTGATTCGCCGTGGTGGTTCGCTGCACCATCGGCTCCACTGAAGTGGTCATCTGCTCCACCGTGGGTATCTTCGGCCCGGTCTGTTCTACTGTGGGAGTCTTCAGCCCCGCTGGATCTGCCCTGGCTTCCTGCTCCACCCTGGCTCCCTGCTCTGCCATGGCTTCCCGCTCTGCCGGCTCTGCCAGGCTCCATGCTCCTCTGGATCTGACCTGGTGGCCTCCTGCTCCATTGATCCACAGTCTGCCTCTGATCCATGGCCCAGGACCTCCATTGTTCCACTGTCCTCTACTGCTCCACAGCCCAGGTCCTCCAGTGCTTCACTGTCCTCCACTGCTTCACGGCCCAGGTCCTCCAATGCTCCACTGTCCTCTATGGCTCCACAGCCTGGCTCTGCCATTGCCCCATGATCCTGGTCCACCACTGCTCCTAGCTCCAGGCACGCCATTGCTCCACGCTCCAGGCGCGCCATTGCTCCACGCTCCAGGTCCTATTCCTCTTCATGGGCCTGGCCCTCCGTACCGCCCCCTGGACTACTTCTGCTCCACCACCCTCCTGGACTTTTGTTGTTTTGGGTGGTTCTGGAGCCACCTTTTTGAGGGGGGGGATATGTAAGGTCAGTTTTGGGTTCTGTTTCTTGTTCTTGTTTGCATGTCTTTTTATTTTGTAATTTCATTCATGATCTTAGTGTCATGCTTCCCTTGCCCTCATGTATTTCTGCCCTGTGTATGTGTCATGTTGTGATTGGTTGTTCAAGTCGTGTCTTGTTCCTCATTGGTTATTATCCTGTCATGTGGTTCTCAGTTCTGTTTGCTCATTGGTTGATTCTTGTCATGTGACCCTTAGTGTTTGCTATAAGTAGCCCTCTTGTTGCCATTGTCTCTCGTTGTGTATTGTGTAACCTGCTGTTGGTGAGTTGTGTTTCTGTTTATGCTAAATCTGTCTCTGGTCAAGTCTGGTCATGCCATGCCAAGTCAAGTCTGTTTCAAGTCAAGTCTTTGTTTGTTTACTGTTCGGATTTTGGATTTCACCTTGTTTAAATAAACTGCACTTGGGTTCATCACAACACAACTTCAGTGGACTAATTGTTACAGTTTGTTAATTATTCACTTTACTATTCCGGTCTTAAAAAGAGTGACATATTAAAAATCTCTCCTTTTTTCAATATCCATGCAAATATCAAGTGTAATTCAGTACCATTACCGACTGATACCATTACTTTACCATTTTACTGTTGTAGTAAATAGACCCTCTGCTTACTTTTGTGGTGCTACATAGTTATATGTATTTGTAGATTGTAATTTCACTTTTGAAATTACACTTTTGCACAATAAGGCTTAAGGGTATGATGGTGATAGTTGAAAGACATTTGATTTTATGCTTAATGGACTTTTACATGATTTGAAACAACTAGGATCAGCATGATTAGTGTGTATGGTTATAATCGTTTAAAATTAATGAACCTTAACTATCCAGTATTCACATTTTGACTTTTCCAAACAATGGAATGTATGTTTGTAGATTGCTATTTTCTATTTGTTCTTTCTCTTTGGAGTGTTACAAGCTGTTCGTGAATAGATAAGATCCCTAAAGTTGCAAAGAGTAAAGTCTCAAACCCAAAGAGATATTCTTTATAAAAGTTAAGACTGGTCCACGCTCTCCTAAAACGCCTCGTTTAAACACGCCCCCACTTGTCTACATCACGATGTGGGCAGATTTGCATAACACCGCCCAAATGTTCACGCAAAGTGTTTCGTTGCGAAAGCGAAAATACTTAGTTTGGCCTTCCAAAAGAAGACACGACTAGAAATCATTGGTTAAGTTGTATTTACAACACTGTTCCAGAACAGTTCAACCCAAATATTCAGATGTGTGCAACGCATTTTA
>NW_015644632.1:554472-556180 GCF_001515625.1 Sinocyclocheilus rhinocerous | reverse complement strand
CCTTGTGAAGGGTGTCAATGATTGTCTTCTGGACAACTGTCAGATCAGCAGTCTTCCCCATGATTGTGTAGCCTAGTGAACCAAACTGAGAGACCATTTTGAAGGCTCAGGAAACCTTTGCAGGTGTTTTGAGTTGATTAGCTGATCTGTTTCATGACCCGCTGTCATCTTTGCTTGTGGGCACTCAGTTTTGAACACTGAATGGCTGATTGTGTATCAGGTCTGTGGTTAATTCAGTCTCAACGTATTGTCATATTTTATTCTTTGATATAAAATATATTAGTTTGTGATTTTTTTTTTTTTAAATTTTTACTTTTCTTGAAAAAGTCAATTACTAACAAGTGTCCAAATGGGACTTTTTTTTTTTTACGTACGCACGTTCACGAGAGAGTTGCATCCAGCGGATGACGTAGGACGTGTGCAAACGTGGTGACGAACGCGGAAGTGATGAACGTGGAAGCGCAGAGGAGAGAGCAAAACAAAACACCGGTCACGAATTAGTAGTTGTCAGGGAGTCATCACAGTCACTTCAGTCACCATCCAGGATAATTACCCGATCACAGTCACCTGAGTTCTGATCACCCGCACCTGCTGTCACCAATCAAGCCACACTACAAATACACACACAGCACAGCCACTCACTGTCCGGTCTACCGTTCACTCCTACGAACTACTCTGGACTCTCTCTGCCAAAATCTCCTAGAACGAATTACGGTTACCTACGTCATCCGCTGGACGCCACTCTCTCTTGAACGTGCGTACAACAGTTAGCGGAAGTTAGAGATTAAGGTTTTTTAAAGTTGTAGATATGGATATTTTTCTTACACAAACGCATCGCTTCGCTTTGGGAGGCCTTTATTAAACCCCCGGAGCCGTGTGGACTTCTTTTATAATGGATTGGTTAAATTTTTTGGACTTCAAATTTTGGGCTACCATCCACTCCCATTATAAAGCTTGGAAGAGCCAAGATGTTTTTTAATATAACTCAGATTGTATTCGTCTGAAAGAAGAAAGTCATATACATCTAGGATGGCTTGAGGGTAAGTAAATCATGGGGTAATTTTCATTTTTGGGTGAACTAACCCTTTAAAGGCAACACTGCTGCCAAACCCCAAGTCTCCTTCCCTATTTAATTCCCGAGAAAAATCTATGTGTCTTGCATCTCTGCAACATATAACAATTGCAGAAAGTGGCAAACATTAATTTTCTTTGACAGTAGACTTAAATGTAAACATGGATGTTATTTGTTCAGTGCTCTCAGCCCTTCCCTCCACCCTGTACGGCTCCATTAATGACAGCTGTTTTTTTTTTTCAGGTCAGTGTGTGTAGCAAATCAGCTCAAAAGGGAAATGTATATAAATAATTACAATTAATTATGATTAATTACAATTATTTATATGAGCTGCCAGTAGTAACTGTAGCAGAATTAAATTGCCATCAACTAATCTGTTCATCCAGCGAACATTTCGTGTAATTTCATATCAACTCTAAGAAAGGATATTTTCGTGGCCACAGAAAACAACCTTCTTACGGTAGCCTAACAATGCATTAGAGCATGTAGCAAGGATCAAAATCGTAAAGGGACATTATTCACAAGCAGGATCAGAAACTCATGTAATCTGTACACAAAAGTTTTATTAACTAAACGCTAACACACATAACTAATCTAAACAAACAAACATACAATCACTCATACATGGGGAAAGGG
>NW_015644632.1:540658-554461 GCF_001515625.1 Sinocyclocheilus rhinocerous | reverse complement strand
TGTTGGAGCCCACCGGGCACGCCCGCACCGGCTCAGGCTCTCCACACAGTCAGCAATCAGAATATTTAGCAGAAGACCTGGGTGGAACTGTGCGTGAGCCCTTTAAAGTCTGAGAAGATTCACGCCTCTCAGGATGGGCTTGACCAATGAGAAAGGCTGAATTTTCAAGTGGAAGGTTGGAAATACTGCAATTTTTATGGGCATTGTGTGTCTTTCCTAAGGGTAAATTAATTGAGAGTTGCTCTGCCCACATTCCTTTGAGCAATAAAACTAGTGTTATCAAACTTAGGGTATCCTTAGAAGACTAGCTCAGCATCCCCATCTTCTCAGAATCTAACAGAACCGCAGACTGGCAAGGGCTATATGTTGGAGCCCACCGGGCACGCCCGCACCGGCTCAGGCTCTCCACACAGTCAGCAATCAGAATATTTAGCAGAAGACCTGGGTGGAACTGTGCGTGAGCCCTTTAAAGTCTGAGAAGATTCACGCCTCTCAGGATGGGCTTGACCAATGAGAAAGGCTGAATTTTCAAGTGGAAGGTTGGAAATACTGGGGGGTTTTATGACCCTTTGTCTGAGAGCATGGTAATTTGCATAGGGAACTGGATTGGATGTTGATATGCAAACTATTAAAGATTCTTAGAACACTAATATGTTGCATGGTATCCACATATAATATAAACGCTCATTTAGATCATCAGAAGACAAATTCAAAGAGACCAAACATGGTATCAGTGGGGTTATATTAACCAGTGATCTATCATAACACACACACAAAACAGTATACAATTCAAAAGACAATATACAAGAACAGTAATTGTATACACAATGTCCTGAGGAGATGTGTATTCATTCACAGAAAGGTTTTTCTATTAATTAATTAGAGAAGAGTCAATTTTTATGGGCATTGTGTGTCTTTCCTAAGGGTAAATTAATTGAGAGTTGCTCTGCCCACATTCCTTTGAGCAATAAAACTAGTGTTATCAACATTGGTTGCCATGGAACCAGAGGCCTGTTCTGCCTTTTTGAGGCGTTAACCGCATTTCGGGGGAAGGGTCCATTGAGCCCTCATAGTTGTCTTGTTGATTGAGGGGTGTTACGGAGTATTTGTTAAATATAACAAAAAAAAAATGTGTGTCTGATTGGTCCAGACGCTACATGTGCATTGCTTGATTCTCTGCATTTGTTTCCATTTTAACTCCTGTGGTGATTCCCAAAGCTCCAAGCACAGCTTTTCCAGTTTTCATCCCCCGAGACATTGGAATACGACTGAGCCCTGATCGTGCTGATGGGACATCAATGATGGGCTGCTGTTGAGTAACAGAGAGGAAAGGAACAGGATGTAATTATTGGCCTTTCTTAAAGTATTGATTAATCATATTCCCACATATATGGTTTAAATGAGACACTTACCACTGAGAGTGTAGGTCTGGCTGGTGCTTTAGTGACCTGTGTGATGGTGATGCTGCTCATCGCTTTGCTAGATGTTGATTTGCTGGCAGTCACACTGTGTGGTGAGCGTAGCACTGTTCCGGTAGAAACTTCATTACACTCAGATGATACGGCAGTAGATTTAACCATGACGACTGAGCCATGATCAGTGGTCTTCTTGAACTGTGATCCTAAGTGAATGTGAATCTTACTGTCTTCTGTGGTAATGACATTAGCATTTGACTTCTTGATAGGTGTGGGGACCATTCGTTTTTCCGGGGTCTCCTTAAATACAGCTCTGCCTGTTATCATGTCCACAGATTCTTGGGAGCTGCTGATGGATGCAGTGGATACAGGAGATAATGATTTATCCATAGAGGGAGACCTCATGATCTCTGCACTCTTTACTCTCGAGATGGAGGCAAAGGTCATTGGTGATCTAACTCTTTCAGGATTCTTTGGCTCTTTGGTTCGTTCATTTGTAGGAATGATGGTTGTCTGGGGGTTCTGAATTTGTGATAGTTTGGCAGAAGCTTGTTTGGTCAAGTCCTCAGACAGGCCAATGCAATTCTGTAAGGTTGCTTCGTTGTTCTGAATATCTGGGATCACCTGAGCGTGCAATGGATGGTCATACTTTTGGGACATACTGACTTCAGAAGGTGCAACCTCCCCACTGGTATCCAAAGATACTTCAGAAGCACTGCTGTCTTTCTTCCTCATCCAAGGAATCCAGGACTTCTTCACAGTATAGTCACTGACTGTTGGAGGATAAAGTTCACGCACTGTCTGTCTCTGCACTGGCTTCTTTAAGCTCTTCTGTTGAAGACTACTCATGATCCGATTCTCCTCTTGGACAGACTTCTTGATAAACGCAGCAGGTGTGTCACTGTCAGTTGTCCTATTTTCAACTGAATCGGTTTGTACTCCAGTTGACGTCACTGGAACATCCATCATCCGGCTTCCTTTGGTGCTGGGCCGTAAAGTGCGGCTGTAGCACTTGGTGACCTCAAGTTCTTTGGTAAGGTTTAGTACTTCAGTGCTTATGCTCTTTTTCTTGTCTTCCTCCTCTAGAAACCTCTGATGCAGAACAGAATAATCCACCTGTAGCTGGGATAGCTCGTCTTCTTTGTTCAATAGCTCATGAATCTTCTCCTTCAGGGCTTGCACGTCTGCTCGAAGGTCTCTGGTTTTGGCCTCCTCCATCATGAACCGACATTTCAGTTCAGCCTCCTGACAGCCTACCTCACCTTGCTCTATTACCTTACTCAATGCTGTTTGACTTATTTCTTGTACCTGCTGTGGGAGAAAATGTGCCCTTTCTTTCTCGGTTGCTAACAAATCATACTCTGGTTTGTTCAGGTCTCGCTCAATGGCTTCGAGCTGTTGAAGACGGTTCTTCAACCTTTCAATTTCCAAAGTCAGCTCCTTAACTGTATTCTCATCTTTTCCATGTGCATTTGAGACACTCTGCAGGTCCATCATCTTTTGAAAAGATTCCATTTCTTCTTTGTTTGTGGTACTGTGTTTCATTACACTATTCTTGGAGCTCAGATCTTTACACTGTTCTTCTGCTTTAGTAAGCTTTCGCTTTATTTCATCTCTCTCTTTTAGAAGAGCAGCTACCTTCAACTCCATCTCTGACTTTAGTTTCAGACGCTTCTTGCTCTCCTCTATTAACCTCTCAGTAACCTCCATGACTTTCTCCTGCTCTGCCTTGTAGAGTTGGTTCAGTTCATCTCTCTTCTTTTCCTCAGACCTAATTCTGTCAGTCATGTTCTTGTGCTCATTGACCATTATTACAGTAACTGATTTAAGTTTCAAAAGATCCTCTTTTAAATCTAATTCATCCTTTTCCAATTTCAGCTCAGATGATTCAAGCTCCTTCATACGGATTTTAACGCTCACAAGTTCGTCTGTTAGGTCTTTAGTCAAGCTTTTCTCCTTTTCCAAAGCTGCCTTCAACTGGGCACATTCCGTCCTGCCCATATTGAAGGTCATCTCTAGTGTCTCTAACTGTGTCATTCTCTGTTGCAGTTTTTCCACCTCTAGCCTCAGGTTCTTATTCTGAGCCTCCTCAGTCAGAAGCATCTTCTTCAACTCATTGCATTTGTTCTCAGTTTTGGTGATCTCTTCATCTTTACCCTCCATTTCCAGAATTCTTGTACGCAAAGTCTCAAGTTCTGCCATCAAATTTGAGCTGCCACATTCGCCCTTTCTGATCTTGTCCCTTAACGCCTGGAGCTCCTCTGCTGATTTCTGAAGAGCTTCGTTGGTCTCTTCAAGCTCCTTAAGTCTGTGTAATAATTCCATCTGTTTCTGGCACAGCTGCTGATGTTGAGATTCTTGGCTGAACAGTTTTGCAGACATCTCCTCTTGCTCTTTTGCAAACTTAGAAGTTCTTAGCTCCAGCTCAACCTCAAGATCCAGGAATTTCTGGTTGACTTCCTTTGCTTTTCTCTCTGCCTCATGTAGTTTCTTCTCGTTTTCATCAAGTTTTTGAAGAGGATCTTGTATTTGTGACTTGACTTGACTTGATAAATTACATATTCTCGAAAAAAATTTCATTTATTCTTATTGCACGTCTTGACATACTGTATTTCTTTGAAATATAAAATATACCAGAATTATATTTAGTTTTCTATGGCCACCTTGTTTATTCTTGTTTAAACTGTACTAAGTAAAGTTTGAATAATGTAATTTCTTTGCATTTTGGAGCTACATACAAGAAATGTGCAATTCAACATTCCGTTTTTTCCCTGCTATTTCTCTCCTCTCTCACCTCTCTCGTTCCTGCTCCAGGAGGTTGGTGAAGTCATCGCTCTTGTTCATGTAGTCTATGTGTTTGCGTTTCTCAGTGTCCAGCTCATAGATAGTGCGCCGGTGGCTTTTCTCAGCCAGTAAGAGCTGTTCCAGCATACGGCGGTATGAGTCCCTGTGCTTATCCCGCAATCTGTCCAGCTGAGACATATAGACAGTAAAAAATACAACTACAAGACTAACTAACAGAGGGAAGGACTTGCACTTTTTTTAAGACTAATTGTTGACTTAAAAGAAATAGTTAATCCAAAAATTAATATTCCGTCATCATTTACTTAGCCTTGTTCCAAACCATGACAGAATTTTCTTTATTGGGTGAACTAGTCACTGTTATTCTTTTCTCTGTGTGTATACCTCTGCCATTGGCTTATCATACACATTTTCGTGTTGTGCATGGATGTTGCTGAGTGTTCGGTCTCTCTGCAGGGCTTGCAGAGGTCGGGCCGGCCCCGATAAGCCATAATGGGACTCCAGCTCCTCTGGTCGACTCAGCAGCGCAGACCTCAGTAGATGGATCACATCTTCTTGGGCCTGGGTGACAAGTAAAAATCATAAATGGTTTGGGTTATATTCACGGTGTGAATTATGGGGGGATTTGACCTAAACGGTCGTTTGATGTAAAGCAGTCGTAGAAAGTAGCACACACGTAATATGAAGATTTTCTTGTAAATAGGAAGATACATTTCTGTATAGCTTTGTTGAATAGTAATTTTGGCCACCCCTGAAATGGGTCATACCATTGGCATTACTTGAGAGATGCTGAAGTTAATACGCCAGAAAATTTGACGGACAGAAGCATGAACATAATGTAAGTAAATACATGCGTATATTTCAGCTGAATAATCAAATTCACCCTCTTCAAGTTGATTTTGTTAAACTGTACGAAGAACTGTTTGCTGAAATTTCGACAACATCACCACTTAAAAAGGTGCGCCTGTTGCACGTTAAGTTGCGTTCGTTACTATAGCCAGAGTTGATTCCTGGCGTGGTTTTCAGTTTTCTTTGGTATTTTATAATATGAAAACATTGGCTACAGGTTATTTCATTCTGAATCCTCCTCTTACCAGACATTAAAAATGTTAATCTTTATTGCAACCCCTTTGTTGGACTCCGATTTGCTGGACACCAAATAGCGCCAGACACACCTAAACATTAGACTGGACAGAACAATTAACCATGGTTTTATTGTAGTAAAAGTGTGCTCTTTTGCAAACTTAGAAGTTCTTAGCTCCAGCTCAACCTCAAGATCCAGGAATTTCTGGTTGACTTCCTTTGCTTTTCTCTCTGCCTCATGTAGTTTCTTCTCGTTTTCATCAAGTTTTTGAAGAGGATCTTGTATTTTGTGGCTCTGTTTGTCGATTTTCTCCAAGTGAAGTTCTCGCTCATCAACCATCATGAGTGCAAAGGACTTCAGCTTAACCAGCTCTCCAGATGTTCTTTGCATTCGTTTTGAAAATTCTTTTTCCTTCCTTATTTGGTATGTTTTTTCTTGTTTCAGCAACCACTTTAACCTAGTGAAAAATAAATAGTAAGTATGACTGACTTAATGTATTGACTCATATCTTATTTTGCAAGCACATAATAATTACAAAAAACTAAATAATTACTAAGTATTAAAAAAATAGTAACTAACGGGGCCAAGAGTTTGTACTGATGATGTTGTGAGTTGGTAATTAGATTTATGAAATAATGAGCATGTTACGTCCTAGTTACGTTGTCAATTAGTAAGTCATTAAATGAGCCCAAAGTACCAATAAATTACATAACTGGTATATTGTCTATGTTAACTGGGTTACTTTTTGTGCCATCGGTCACGCACACACTCAAGCTCTGAGGATCTTCCGTTCTTGGCTCATTTTGAATCAGACTTGTGAATTCACTGAATTGTTAACAGGAGAATAGCTCTGACTGGTTCATTTGAATCATTGAGTTGTTAACTCGAGAACAGCTGCGATCCGATCAGTCCAATTCACAAATGAATCATTCAGTGCAATTTGTGAACTAATTTAACAGGTTCAATGAAAAGAATCAGCTCGTTCGGACACTGCTACTGCATCTCAGAGTGGGTGATGATTTCTCCAGTTCAAATAATAATGAGGAACAACATGTTTTTAAGAGATGTAGAGGAGTAAAAAGTATGATATTATGCTTTGGAATGTATTGAAGTAAAAGTATCTCAAAATAAAAATACTTTGATATTTCACTTCGTCGTGGTGACGAGATACATAGCAGACTGTCTGTAATTCCCATATGGTATTTTGTTCAAAAAATGAGGAGCAGGTCTTAGTAAAAGTGTAGTAACCATGTTTTTTTGGCATATTGATTAACATTTGTATAACTACAGTTTTACTACGGAGACCGTGATTTCACCAAGTACAACATGCTCCTGGATCAACATCCTTATTGATCCTGGAACAACATTCCAATTAACCGATCAGAATTGAGGGATAACTTTTCAGGAAATATCTGTTTTAGGCTTACGATCAGGGTTAGGTGCTTCTACACCCTTGTAAATGAGCTATCATTTCACACTGATTTTAGAAATAAATTATGGGTAGGGTTAGGTTTAGGGGTAGGGATTGGCTTCAGTCTATATTTTTGGACAGTAATGTTGATCCAGGATCAACAAAAGATGTTGATTCAGGAGCATGTCTTACTTGGCAAAATCACGGCGAATACTTTTACGGCAAAAACCATGGTTAAACTATAGTGTGGTAAAACCATGGTTAATTTGTGGTTACCATGGTTTAACTATAGTAACCATGGTTTTTTTGGTTTAATTTGTAGTAAAACCATGGTTAATTTTCGTAAGGTCCCTCAAACTGAATGAAACCATTTATATATTTATAGAGAGAGAGCATGTGTTGCCAGGTCCGTGGTTTTCCTGCCTAATTGTGCTACTTTAACACTGTTGCCACGGGTTGTAGCAACCCTAATAATGTGATATTTAGCCCCTGGAATGCAAATTTTACCAGGGGAACCCCTCCAAAAAACATGTATTTTACCCCCCGATTGGGCTAGTTTTGAGTAGCAATTGGGTGGGTTTTGTTGTGAAAACCTGGCAACCCTGAGAGAGAGGGAGACAGACAGAGACATTAGACGTGGTAAAAAACACCTCTTGTAATTAGTGTCAGTGTCCTAAAATATGCTTCAAGGCATCTAAAGGATGAATAATCTCTCCCTCTTCTCTTTTTGGAGTGGCAACAACCGTAAAAATTGTATTGCCTATAAAAATTATATTGACACATATGACTTGCCAAATGGCTTAGAGGGAATTGTGGATGAGGATCAATGACTGACTGGCCGAGGAAGTAAGAGGATCCTGTACCAAAACTTCATAATAACACGTATGTGACAATGCTACATGTATTAACACATTAAAACAATGTATTATCACATTAATACAGTTACGTAATAAATATCTGCAGCTGAGGTACCTCAGTCTGTAAGTACCAAAGTTATAGTTGCACAGATGAACACAGACAGGTTGTCATGACAGACGATACACTTTCATTTTCACATTTCATGAATAAATATTTTACCTGAATCTCTCCTTCCATGATGCCAAGCAGTTTCAGGAGGTTGTCTTTGGACAGATCTCTGAGCCCAAACATTTGGTCGTCAATCTGTGCTGATTTATCATCATTATTCGGCCTGATTTTCTCTTCATCGTCTACATGTTTAACCCTGATAGTCTTTTCTGTCTCCAGCATTTTCCCCTCCTCTTCTTCTTTGACATCATGTGAAGTTTGCGTGACAACCAGAACATCATTAACCATACTGTCCACTGTATTATCTTTGGACCTCATTTTCCTCCTGAGGAAAGAAACTGTTTTTAATGCTTGCCAGTGATGATTATGTATTTACAAAGTACCAAAGCAACTGTAGTGCATGCAGAGGTTTTTTAGAGAAGTTGCTGATATTTATATAGCCAAAACGTAAGATGAAAGATGATCTTTATAAGAGTATAGCAGGCTACTACAAAATTATTTGTAAATATAATTTATCACTCTATATGTCCCAATAATGTCTTATTAAGATTCTGTCTTATTTGAATGCTTATTTCTACAATCAAAACAATGTAGGTTTTTATTGTTTTGCATATCAAATATGATATAGTACTGAAAACTGTATAATACAGCTAGTGAAAATTACAATAGGTGCAATTGAACTTTTTACTCAAATCCTGATATTTAGTAAGATATAACCCTTGTGATAAAAATTCCCCATGTGACAACTATCCCTCCCTATCTCTCCATATCTCTCTATTGTTGTTAATTCTGAAGTAAACGTAAGTGAAAATACTAAAACACTATTCAAGAACAACATATCGACAATAGAGTTCAAGGGTGTTGTAATAAACACTGCTTTGGTGCTATTTTTTCATTCATCTGTTTAGATCCAACTGGCAAGATAAGGCTAGGAATAACTTGTGTTTATACAATGCTGCTGTATTAAATATCTGTCCAAGCTCCAACGTCACAACAACATGAGTGGACTAGCAAAATGGTTCCTCAAAACTATGTTTATGGTTGTCATTTCTAGTGTGGAAATGTGTTCAAAGAATGGTTTAAAAGTTACTATTCATGCTGTTTTTCAAGCTGTTTCACTGGGGCGTATTCATGGAGCACAAGTGGCGCATATTTCTGTCTAAATTATTTGTAAAACGGCTCTTACATAAGTTGTTGCATACATTCCAGTGGAACAGATTATGTATCCATATGCAGGTGTATGCATCCTGGCCAAATTCGCCCATTGGCCTCTGACCATCATGGCCTCCTAACCATCCCCATATCTGCTGATTGGCTTCATCACTCTGTCTCTTCTCCACCAATAAGCTGGTGTGTGGTGGGCGTTCTGGCGCAATATGGCTGCCATCGCATCATCCAGGTGGATGCTGCACACTGATGGTGGTTGAGGAGATTCCCCCCTTCTATGTAAAGCACTTTGAGTGCCCAGAAAAGTGCTATATACATGTAAGGAATTATTATTATTATTATTATTATGTAATAATGGATTTATGAACAGTTCCTTCAAAAATTCATTCTGCTTGTCTTTCATGATAAGGCCGATCTGACCATTCTGTCAGTTTTGAAGTTAAAGGGGTAATGCATTGCATTTTTTTAAATTTTTTTTTATAATGTTTCCTTGAGTGCACTCATAACAATAGTAGGGTTTTTACATCACAATCTGTTATAATTTAGAAATAAAATGTCATTTTCAATCCTGATTTTGTCCCTCGGATTTAAACACTTAAGACTTCAATGTAAATGCTCACCGCTATGATTGGCTAACACTTTGCATATGAAGTAATGTGCCCTTCGGGTGCCCTTCAGTCAGAAATATTATAATTACAAGTTCCAAGCACATGGCAAAGTCATATTTATGGGAAATTCAGAATTCTAGATGATACACAAGTTGTGACATTAGAAGGAGCGTGTCAGTTTGAAACATTGCAGGAAATTATTAATCTATAATATAGATAATGTCATATAATGACATTAATATAATGCAACGTACATCAGCAGCAAGCAATAAAACCGCAATAAATAACAATAAATAGCAATATCAATGAACCATAAAAAAGAAAAGGAGCAGTTTAAAAAAAAAAAAACAATTAAAGATTTGAGTGTAGACTAATCATGTAGGATAAGCTATTCTGAATAAGTGAGTTAATTTGCTGTAAAGTTGCTATTCAATGATTTGTATCGTGAAAAGCGCTGTACAAATAAACTTGAATTGAATTGAATTGAATATAATGTATAATAATAATAATAATAAATTTTATTTAAGGCGCCTTTCAAATCACTCAAGGTCAACGTACATCAGCAGCAAGCAATAAAACCGCAATAAATAACAATAAATAGCAATATCAATGAACCATAAAAAAGAAAAGGAGCAGTTTAAAAAAAAAAAAACAATTAAAGATTTGAGTGTAGACTAATCATGTAGGATAAGCTATTCTGAATAAGTGAGTTTTGAGTTTAGCTTTGAATTGGGATAACGAATCTAAGTTGCGGATGTTAGCTGGGAGAGAATTCCAAAGGCGAGGAGCAGCACGGCTAAAGGCTCTATGACCCATGGTGGTTAAACGAGCCGTGGGTGTATGGAGAAGACCCAGTGAGGAAGAACGAAGGGTTCGAGAAGGGGTGTAGGGCTGAATAAGATCTGAGAGGTAAGTTGGAGCGAGGTTATGGAGCTTTATACGTGAGAAGAAGAATTTTAAATTCAATGCGAAATTTGATGGGAAGCCAATGAAGCTGTTTAAGAGATGGAGTAATGTGTTGTATAGATGGTTATGATACGAGCAGCTGAATTCTGAATCAACTGGAGTTTATGGAGAAACTTGTGTGGTAAACCAAATAAAAGCGAATTACAGTAGTCGATGTGAGAGGTGACAAGTGAGTGAACTAGAATGGCAGTACTGTGTGGGGTGAGAGAGGAACGAAGGCAAGCAATATTACAGAGATGAAAGTAACAAGACCGGGTTATACTATTAATGTGAGCTTCAAATGAAAGAGTGCTGTCAAAGATGACCTCCAAGTTCTTAACCTGACGAGAAGGAGAAATGGAGGAACCATCAACGGATAAAGAAAAACTACAGGACCTAGAGAGAATTAGTGCCTACAAGGAGTACTTCAGTCTTATTGCCATTAAGTTTAAGAAAATTGGCGGAGGACCAGGTTTTTATTTTGTGAAGACAGTTAATAAGGCAGATAGGAGGAAGAATGGAATCAGGCTTAGTATATACTTTAAGTTGTGTATCATCAGCGTAACAGTGAAATTTAATACCAAATTTAGAAAAGATATTGCCAAGTGGGAGAAGATAGATTAGGAACAACAGAGGACCTAGGACAGAACTTTGGGGGACGCCACAACTAACAGAAAAGGGATGGGAATGAAAACGTTTTAATTGTACGAACTGTGTACGATTGGAAAGGTATGAAGTAAACCAGGCGAGAGGAATACCAGAGATACCAACAGCAGATAAACAGTTTAACAAAATATTGTGTGAAATGGTATCAAAAGCTGCACTCAAATCAAGCAAAACAAGAATAGATAATAGACCCACCATCAGCAGCCATTAACAGGCCATTTGTTACTCTCACCAAAGCGCTTTCGGTACTATGCTTGGGACGAAATCCTGACTGAAAACACTCATATACTGTAAGTTATTATTACTAAGGTTATTTATAATCTATATCTAGAGATCAGTGAGCAATAGTGAATTACAATGCATGATTTTTAAGGTAATTTTAAATTTACATCCTGCATTTTAATAATTTTAAAGGGATAGTTCTCCCAAAAATGAACAAATATTTTTAATTTACTCACCCTCAGGCCATACAAGATGTGGGTGACTTTTTTAATTCAGTAGAAGAGCAAAGAAGATTTTTAGCTGAAATTATGGTCCTTGGTGATTCATAAAATGGCAATGGCTCCCAGCACTTTGAGAGTCCAAAAAAGCATAACAGGCAACACAAAATTCATACCCATGGTTCCTGACGAAATATTAAGGCCTTATTGAGCTAAATAATCAGTGTGTGCAAGATACTGAACGTTATTTAAATCATTATTTCCTGTAATTCAGAGCCTCAGGCAAATGGGAAAATCTGATTATTTTCCACTAACTGGTTCTTTCAGACAGTTTGATTCAATAAACTGATTCAAATAACCAGTTCACTGGTTCATGTAATGATGACACAATGACTTGACATATACACAATTATATTATTAAAGCACCCAATAATGATGTGAAACATGGATGTTTTACATGTTTAAAGTATATAAAGTGAATAAACAAGTCTTAATCAACTCACCTTTTTTACATAAACAATGAGAACCCTAAAAACTTTCATTTGGCCCCTTCATTCAAGCTCTCGGTTCACAGATGCTCATATCATCGGCTCATTGGTCTTCGGTCCGAGTCAGACTGTTTCCTCAGTTCAGTGACTGCTGGAGGAACTGGAGAGCTGAATGAGTTGGCAAAAACCAGCATCACAGGATCATATACGCCGGTATATTGGCTAAATTTAAGTCTGTTGGGCACATCTGAAAGCTCACCAAAATGAACCAGTTCAAAAGAATGGTTCGTTCGTGAACCGGATATCACTCCAGACCGTTTTGCCTGAGGCTCTGGATCACAGGTAATAATGTAGAAATAATGTTCAGTTTCTTGCAACGACCAATTGTTTCATTTCTCAACATGTAATGTGGCTAGGAGCCATGGGTATTAATTTTGTGTTCCCTGATATGCTTTTTTTTTCATGTCTTTGAGAGGTGTCAGCACTCATAGTAAAGTGCTATTTATAAAGCATGCCTGACAGTTGCTTTAGCCATTTGTAGTAACTATGTTGGGTGTTTTCTAATACTCAGGACTGGGTGAGGTTTCTTGGCAAAAAAAATAAAAGTAGCAATCATTCCATTTGTTTAATCCAGTGTGATGTATATCCTATTGCCGCTTACAGATTTACAGATTGTACATGTAAGGGTTTACATATCTTAATACCACAGATAATATAATCCCTGAGAAGGAACTTAAAGGAAATGGAGGCCATATTAACAAGCCGCCCCAAAACCTTTAAGACTGAATTTACAACTCATTTATTCACTATGTTGTGCTAACTGATTGTTTCCTTTCATTGTCAGATCGTTATTGTCTCCTAATTTGGTTTGCTCAGTGCTCTTGAAGATAACCAAGAGACCCAGCTGGTACCCGCAGCTGTCTAAAGTGTGCATTCCTGTGCTGCCAATGAAGAATTGAAACTTTTTAGAAGACCTATCTCATGATGGGTTCAATGTGTCTAAATAAGGGCTAGGAGAGTCATGGCATTTGCGATTGTGGCTTTGGCAAGACATGGAGTCTGCACACATGCACGGTGAACTAAAGGCCGAAGTCTCAGATTTGCGTGCCTGCTTGGCTTTAGAAGGTGCCCATGATGTAAGGACTGTAAACATAATCTAGAACCAATCTAGAATAGAACAATTTTTGCAACTTTTGATGGAGACTGCAGTCAGAACTCTGCAGGTAACACAATACACATGACCTGGTTGATGGACACATTTGTCAGAGAGGAGGGAAGAAGGTCAAAGTCTATCAGCTGTAATGGTAGTTACCTTTCACTCTGATAACAGTAAAACAGAGACAAACATTACTAAACACTCAATCTATCAATCTATCTTTTATTATTTTCTTCTATATAATTGTATAATCGGCATATCAGTTTCTATTACTGTATAAATAAATATTTCCCAGTTCATCTTACTGTATACAGTCATCAGCTTCTATTTATATCAGCCATCCATAACTTATGTTCAGTTGGAGCAGTTGTCTTATTGGATTTCAGCTTGTAGTATGTATGGGACAACAGGCAAAGTTTTTAAAAGTGCACAGCAGTTTTGGGGACGAAATGCAGCTGAACTGATCTTATCCCCAAAAAACATAAAAAATTATAAAAGCATTTGCTAAATGCATAAATTTAAATATATATATATATATATATATATATATATATTTACATTTAGTCATTTAGCAGACACTTTTATCCAAAGCGAC